>NC_140421.1:23986628-23996628 GCF_965140295.1 Lepidochelys olivacea | reverse complement strand
GGAGAGGTTGATTCTGGAAAAAGTTATAGCCAGTGATATCTCTATGATCTTAAAGAACAAAACTGAAACGAAGTAAGTGTCTAGCACACTTCTGAGTGCTGTATAACTAATAACAACAATATAGTATTGGGCCAGATCATGTCAGATCCTGTGTCTGTGCACAAGGAGGGCACAGAAATTCTCCCCACACACACACACTTCATAAGAGGTAGCCATGATCTCAGTACTTTTTGTTATTCTGCTTCCTGAGTTCAAGGATGATGGAAGTGTTAGTAGCTCAGTCAGCACTATCCATTGCAAAGGGGCAGGGGAGGGCAGGGGCACGGTTCTGCCCCCTTCTCTGTTGGCTAGTGGACTGAAACCAGCATAGCAGACTACATAATATACCTCTGAATAAGGTGCCACCTCTGTGCTCATTCCTTCCAGTAGTCCTAGAGGCATTCTAACAGCTGCGTACTCTGCAGGCGGAATGCCTCCATGGACTGGCACTTCTGTGCTTTGCCTCCACACACACGCACACACGCTGCTGTAACTGTGCCTTGTAAAGACACAATAGGGCCCATTATGTAAATAATCACAGTTTTGCCAAAAAGACATAACGTACATAGTCTTATACAACACAGACCTAATGAAAGGCCTTCATCTCTCACTGTCAGAACTGCATCACGAGGTTGGAAATATAGTGGGGCAGATTGTCCCACTGAGCACAGAAAAATGTGCATGTCCCACAAATGCTGACAAAATTCCACACAAATGGTGCGATTCACTGCTGTGCAGGGGTCCAGCACAAGGCCTAAACACCAACAGAGCTTAACTGGGAATTAAAAGGCGCTTGCCCTTTTCACCCCAAATGGTGTGTGTCTTACTGTTTTTTTTTTAGTATTAATGATGTGTTGATTGCTGAGAGTGTATTAGAATCATAGAATATCAGGGTTGGAAGGGACCTCAGGAGGTCATCTAGTCCAACCCCCTGCTCAAAGCAGGACCAATCTCCCATTTTTGCCCCAGATCCCTAAATGGCCGCCTCAAGGATAGAGCTCACAACCCTGGGTTTAGCAGGCCAATGCTCAAACCACTGAGCTATCCCTCCCCCCCGAAGGGATTCAGTGCTATACAGACAAACTCTTGCATGGAAACACCCCAGGACAGGAGAAAAAGATGCAGGTGTGCAGCCATCAAAGGGGAGGCTACTCATGTTTACACCATGCCCATATAAGAGAATGGGGGAAATATCTAAGCAGCTTGACACATGGCGGCAGCAGGCAGCAACTTTCTGGCCCCCACCTCAGAAACCCAGCTGCTAGGGCAGCCATTCAGTAGAGAGAAAACAAATCTGGCAGGTAGGTCAAACAGAGCTGAATGGCCGCTATGGACTGTAACCCATCATGGCTGCTGTCATAGTCTAGCAAGCCGGACCAAGAAATGGGTAATTCAGAGGGAGAGCAACTGGAAGCAAACTGTGCGGACACAAGTCACAATGTGCAGTCATGGAAAAAGTGTCACTGACACAGTGAATCTTTGAATCAAAGTCCCGCATGGCCAACTGCCACATGGGGGAGTTAGCTAGTAAGACACAGAAAACCAGGGTAGATACGGGGGGGGGGGGAAGGGGGGAGAGGGGGGCGATGTATTTATTAATAGGCTTTTTTTGTGGTGCTCACCAGCATGCCATAGTATCTTAATGCCTCAGATTTATTGCTAGTGTCCACTGGCCCATCCTATGACGATGAGCCAACGGCATGCAATTCACACACAACACTCCTAAAGCTATTTCAATAAGCTGACACACAGATACCTCAGTTAGAGCTGGCTGACTGTATTGTGTGTGTGTATTTTGCAGCTGCCCCCGGGTGATTGTAATGTCTATGCAACACATGCATTATGGCATGGGGACGGGGAGAGCACGCTATTCTGCCTTCTCTCCTCAGCTACACTTTTCTGGTGTCTTTGCCTGCTGGTGTCTGGGCCTGCTATGTGTCTGCACAGCTACCCATTTCACCTGGCTGTATTGGGGCTTTCATGCAGGTAACACCTCTTTGCTGCCTAAATGGTGTAAACTTCACTTTTTTTTTTTTCTGCTTGCAAAGTGTGTACATAGCAAAAAAACAAAAAAAATGGACAAAGAAAGACGCACACACAAACAAAGAAAATAACTAGAGGTGGTTAATTTTTTTCAAATTTCAAATTTTGATTAAAAATTGCAAAGAACATTAATTATTTTGCCTTTTTGCTACCAACTGTAAAAATGACCAGGAAACAAATTCTGACCAAGCTAGTTGCAGACAACTCCCATTAGATCCGATTCTAGTCAAAGTTAGACTGATATAAATCAGGATGGAAGTAACTCCACTGAAGTCAACAGAGTTACACTGGTGTAAAACTCATGTGAGTGAAATCAAAATCGTGCCTAATCCAAGTTGTGCATGTGTATCTGATGGCAGAATTTGACCCTAAATTTGTCAGAGATGATTTCATAAATGTAAAGGTAATTTCAAAGTTAAAATTAAAGCAAAGTAAAATTAAATATGAATCTGTGAAAACATCTATTCAGTTACGTAGTTACACATTTGTAGGATGTACATTACACTTTGTATAGACTTAAAACCACTAGTACAGATCTGTCTGCAAATAGTGACATTTACTCCATAAGATCACATCTATTTATATTGTTTCATAATGCATCTAAAATAGCAGTTCATGATGAAATGTGTTCACAAAATGTGTTACTCTCACCCTTGCTAAGAAATCTATTTTCCTAAGGAAGGAACATTTCAGTATTTAGCTGGGAAAAAGTGGATTAATATGTGTATTTTTTTTCTTTCATTGGACTTCCTTTTGCCAACTTTACCTTGTATAAATAATTTTGCCTGGGAGAGCCTTTACATGGAATGCAGATTGACTATTACTTCCTGAACAGATTTAAATTTAACACCAATTTAGTCACTGTAGTATTCCTATATTGGAAATAACAGCTTCCATAGGACTTCTACAAAGTGCCAGAAATATGATCTCATACATGGAAACAAATTTCAATGTGTTTTCTTTTACATATGTTTTCTTTTCATAAATTTTTCCCACCTATGTTTCCCTTGTTTCCCAAACTCTCTCCTCTGCTCCAGAGCTCTGAGAACCTAAGAAAATTGTCCGATGAATGAGCTAACTTTTAATAAAAATTGCCAAGCTCACAACCTTTTTTATACTAAGCTTAATTAAAGAAATAGGACTAATTCTTTTTATCATATTAATAAACACTTAAAAGTAAAGTTGGGCTAAACTTCTGATCTGAAAGGTGGGTACCACTAAACACAGGGGAGATCAGAAGTCTGCAGATAATAACTTAGATCAGTGGGTTTTAACTTGTGGTCTGTGGACCTCTGGGGGTCTGCAGACTCTCTAAGCGGTCCGCAAAAGGTTGTCAGTACCATAGAACAGGGGTTTTCAACATATGGTCCAGACTATGTCTAAGATTTCCAAAGGGGTCTGCACCTTCATTCAAAAATTTTTAGAGGTCCACAAATGAACAAAAGGTTGAAAACTACTGACTTAGAATTTATACCCTATACCTCCAAAATACTATTCCAAAAGTGATTGGCTAATGCTTCTGGAGACATTCCTAAGGGCCAGACTCTGACCCCAACAGTGCACCCACACTGGGGAGTAAGGAGGTCGTTAGATGTCCCCTTACGCCCATGCACCACCTAGTCATAACAAGGGAAGCAGAGCAGTTAGGGAACAGTCTCTGGGGGCTGCTACTGCTTATTCTGCAGAGATGGGTAGGGATTAGCCATGGTGAGGATGGGGACTGAATCTTGACTCCACCCCCCAGCTCACATGGCAAAGCTGGCATGAAGTGGGAAGAAATCTGTGCCGGGTATAGGGCTGGTGCAGATTACTTCTCCCACACACACCTGGAGTAGGGGGGAAGCGGGGACCACTGAGTGACATTCTGTGCTTTTCCCCTCACAGGGGATGTTAGTCTGATGCTCAATCTTCACTTCCTGCTCCACATATCTCCTCAAAAAAACCCACCTCTAAATGAGATTATAGCACTGTGTATTTTGGTTGGGATGTTAGTTTACAATTTTGTAGGTTTCTTGGCTCATTTGTTAGGTGCAATTTGATTTTTTTAAAGTTATTTGGCAGTTGAGTAGTACCATTTCCAACTTCTTCTTTCATTGAATCATAGGACTGGAAGGGGCCTCGAGAGGTCTTCTAGTCCAGTCCTCTGCACTCAAGACAGGACTAAGTATTATCTAGAGACCACCCGTACAAGTGTTTGTCTAAGCTGTTCTTAAAAATCTCCAGTAATGGAGATTCCACAACATCCCCAGGCAATTTATTCCAATGCTCAACCACCCTGACAGTTAGGAAGTTTTTCCTAATGTCCAGCTTAAACCTCCCTTGCTGCAATTTAAACCCATTGCTTCTTGTCCTATCCTCAGAGGTAAAAGAGAACAATTTTTCTCCCTACTCCTTGTAACAACTTTTGTGTACTTTCTCAGCGAATAATGCAAATAGCAATGAGCTAATAACACTCTTTAGTATTTTCTCCAGACTCAGTTAGCTACCAGTCAGCTTGCTGGACAGAAGCTCCTCTTTAGTTGGATGGTAGCTTGGCACAAAGGAGCACGGAGGTTGAATGTGAAGTGGCTATAAGTCCTCAATATGAATACACATTAGCATTCATATTATCTTTTTTAGAGTCCAAGGGTTTATTCTTTTATGATTTTCTTGGAAGGGTGGGTCACCTACTTAATTATCTCTAAAATATAACAATATTTAGGGAGACATTCACAAAGAGCATGTTGAGTTCATTGTATGCTACAGATGCTGGACTATCATGCCATCCTTCACTGCTCATTTTCACCTGCTCACTTGGTATATACCTACTGCCTACTGCCATTGCAGTTGGTTGCAGCCTGGGAGACTGCCAAGGCCAAAACATAGATCCAGCCCTACACAAATCTCCGAACTTGTCTACACTAAAGGGAAAAGTCAGCCTAAGCTACACAGTTTGAGTTACGTGAATAGCGTAACGCAAATCGAAGTAGCTTAGATCTACTTACTGCAGGGTCCACACTATGCGATGTTCACTGAAGATGCTCTCCCGTCATTCCCCTTACTCTTTTCGATCTGGTAGAGTATAGGAGTTGACTTGAGAGTGATCTGCGGTCGATTTAGCGGGTCTTCAGTAGACCCGCTAAATCGATTGCCGATGCATTGATCACTGGGCATCGATCCCCCGGTAAGCGTAGACAAGCCCTCAGTCAGCAGCTGAACTCCCATCAATATCAATGAAAATTGTGTCATTAGGCCTGGGGTGGGGGTGGGAGGGCAGTATATAGGGCGATCTGTGCAACTTTGTCCTAAAATTTTAAGGCCTTCTCCTAATTTTATATGACTTTAATGTTCTTAGTTATATCAGCGGAATCCAGCCTGTCATACCTCTTGTTCAAATATGCTCAATATTATTTAAAAACTTACTAAACTTATATTGAGAAATTTAAAAGCACATATGTAGCTTGCTGATGAAGTAGAAAAATAATTTGATAGGAAGCATTGAACGGGATCCTTATATAGCTGGTATTTCATTCTAATTGGCATTTACACAGCACTTTACATAAAGGGAAACTGAGACACAGAGGTGTCCCAGATCATACAGAGAAACAGTGGCAGAACTGGTAATAGAATCCACATTTTCCAACTCTCCGGCCTGTGCCCTAGCCACTGGGCAATATTGTACCAATTCTGTGTGACGCTGTTGCTGACAGATAAGAAATTAGGCTTATTGAACACTGTGATTTTTCATAGTGAATCAGCATCAAGATATCTAGAACATGTGTTTCTGTAATTACAATACATTGAGAAAATTCACAGTGCTCAATGGCTCTCAGATTCACCTGCTAAGTAGCTTAGGGCTGTAATATATAAAAAGAGAAAGAAACTGGTTAGCTGTATGGTGTTCTGCTTGTTGTTGTTGTAATTCACACAAATGGATATGCATCTTTGCTCATCCAGACAAGTTTCTTGGGTTGTCATTTAACAGGAAGATGTGGGTTTGTAAAAGTGCAAGGCAAACTTGGTAATGTTAGCTTTGCATTTAGAAGCCTTTTACTCTATAAGCAAATGATATGTAATGTTCCTCAAGCCATAGGAGAGGCAGATCATAGCAGGTGAAAACCTGAGTATGTGGGGGGGTGTCATGATGGTTCTTTATCAATTTCAAATCCATCCCCATATCCACTTGTGACTCTGTTATACAGTTCAAAGGGATGGGGCTAACTTGGAGTGTTACAGATTTAGGACCTGATCCAAAGCTCACTGAAGTCAATGGAAATCTTTCTGTAGACTTTAATAAGCTTTGGATCAGGCTCATATTAGGGACCATCTATATTGAACATTAAAGCAAGAAGATACAGGAATGATATATTAGAAGATTTAGGAAAGATGAAGGTTGATCAACATGAAAGGAAATGATGCACACCGAAGAACATCTATAAAAGAAGTAGGAACTATTTTAATGGCTGTAAGGTTCTTACTCTTTCCCCTGCCTTCCATCCCATGGAAATGTGTATTTGAAAACACTGGACCCTCACAGGTCTGATCACTCACAAACATTTTAGTGGCTTAATAGAATCTCTTAGAACAAATGTCTTTCATCCCCGTTAATCAGAGTTCCCAATTACCAGGAGACACCATTTGCAGATGTCTGAGGTACTATGGAGCTGTGGTGAGCCTGTCATGTTACAGGACAGGCTCATGGAGCAGTAAAGCAGCACTATCTGCATTGGAAGAGGGACTGAATATGCTGGTCACAATCAGGGCCGGATTAACCTTTTGTGGGCCCGGCACCAAACATATTTGTGGGCCCCCATGGAGGCAATGGAGCATGGTGCAGGGGAGTTGGTCCCTGGAGCAAGGGGCCAGCCACAGGCAATGGGGCATGGCATGGTAGGGGAAGCCCCGCTCCGCCCAGCCAGTGCAAGGGCACGATTTACAAACTGGCAGTTGCCAGACGCACAATGGCTTGCCTGGCCCTGTGCTGCCAGTATGCTCCTTATCCTCGGGGGTGTGCCCATGCTATGTCACACAGCCCCCCTGCCCAACACCAGAACACCTCCCCAATTCCGTATGGCCAAATCCCCCCCCGGACCTTCTATGCCCAGCATGCCCCCAGACCCTGCCACAAATGCACAGCGCCCTGCACAGCACCACAACTGCACAGCACGCCACACAGAACCCCCACTCCCTAGTGCCCCAACACACAGAGATCTTCCCCGCCCCATCACAGCCCAGCACCCACCCCCCAAGGCCCTCCAGAGACCCACTCCCCCATGTCCTGCCTCCTGGCCCCACTTACTGGCCCTGCTGGGAGGCGACTGTGTCTGCTGGGCTGAGCCGCCAGCGTACCGAGGCAGGGAATCACTCCAGCCCCTTGGGAGCGGTGCGATCAGTCAGGCCAGGGCCTGCCCCACCCAGTCTTCTTCAGGACCCACTTGCCTGGAGGTGCCCAGCCAAGCCCCCCTCACACATTGTCCCCTTCCCCCTCCCCCACAACTGGCCAAGACTGGCCAGGCTTCTGCATCAGTCCCAGGTGGCTCAGCTCCAGGGAGACAGGTGGGACCCCACAGGTGGTGGGAAGGAGAGACTGCCTGGAGCCGGAGGTGCACCGGGGTCCGGCCAGGAGGCAGAGAGAAGCTGGCAGGACGCCAGGGGGTGGAGAGGAGCCGACGGCGGGCAGGCCGAGAGGAGCAAGTGGTGGGCAGGGTGTGGGGGAGCTGGTGGGGTCTCAAGGTACAGTGCAAGCAGAGCAGGCCGGGGCCCCTTCTGACCATGGGCTCAGCTCCATGGCACCACTGGTGCCATTGTAAACCCAGCACGGGTCACTATTTATCAGCAATAGGGTCAGCTGTGTGACACCTAGCATATGTAGGTGGTTTGGAAAGGGTAAAATGTCCAGAAATTGCAGTGGTGAAACAATTAAGCATGACTGAATCCCAAAAGGCATGCCATTAAGTGGAATCCCTATTAGACAACAGTATCTATTTAGCATTGCTAAAAAGTATCACTTTATCATTGGGTTTGATTCTGTCCCTGGAAGATATATCAGTTAGGGGCCTGTTCCTACAATGAGGCAAAGCTTCCATTAACAATATCAGCTTCTGTGGACAATGGGAGTTTTTCCTATGTAAGTATTGCAGGATTGATTGCTAAGCAGATTTTGCAAGTAAGGCCCTAATTCAGCAAAGAGCTCCATATATGTTCAGATCCATTCTGTGGATCTCATTGCAGGATCAGGATTCTATGTGTCCACTCCAGAAATGCTATGGCTAATGCATTGAACAGCAGGTCAAAAAACATAAAAAGTTTGCATATTAAATATTCCATTCAGAGAGGAAAATATTCACTTGTGCATATTAAACAGAATTTCTAAGCTCATTTTTACATTTCCTTTCTCTATATACCCAGAGGATCATTATAGACAAATGACTTGCACGTCATCATTTTAAGAAACAAAGTTCTGTTTGTTTTATGGGAAGAAGGGAAAAGGCATCTGCAGTCACTGACTTCTATTACTTTTCCCTCGACTATAACATAAGCAAGAAATAATCAAGTGGGTTTTTTCCCCCAGTTTTTTTTTAATTCACTCCCAGGCTGTGACCTGGTTATGCCAAGTTTAAGTGCAGAGCAAGGCCCTAATTCTGCAAAGATTTACATATGTACATAACTTTACACAAGCGAGTCGTGCCATTGGCTCCTGTTGGACTGTTGAGTATAATTAAGATGAGTATAATTAAGCAGTACATAACGCTTTGCATTCTTGGTCCCTAAAATTGTATGGATAAATTCTAAATCCCTGACAAACTGAGGTTCACTCCAATTCTCTCTTTGAATATGCAAGTGGTTATCAAGTAAACTGATAGCTATTAAAAACAACAGAGTACTGAGGAAGTACCTAAAATGCCTGTAGACTGTAGCCCAGGCAGAGTGCTTTATAGGTGATGAATCATAAAATCTTACAGTCTGCAAATTTCACTTTTAGAGGATCCTTCCTTACCTTTGTCAAAATTGTTTTTGCAATTGAGAGCAAAGGAGGAAACAATTAGAAAACATCCCTTAAGAGTATTTTACATGGGGATAAGGGTGGCTTCCATTTAGATTGATGTATATATCCTTATCAGCTTAACTAAGCAGGTAAGGTGTTCATTAGCAAGGCTGGGGAAAAAAAGAGAGAGAGAGAGAGAAAAGAGAATGAATGTGGAAGAGTGAGAAGAACAAACAAGTCAAAGCATTTGTTCATGCTGCAATCTACACATCAATTATCCTGCTGTGCTAATTACCACCTTTCCATACCCCAGGTACCTAAGCATTCACACTTACTCACTCTTTCATGCCTCTGATCAAAAAAAAAAAAGACAGAAAGAAAGAAATGATGGAAGCGAAAGGAAGATGAACCTAGAGGTGAAATAAATGCTTAGATCCAATGTTCTTTACATATGAAAATATAAATAAGGGTCTACATTGTTTTAGAAAATGAAACATTTACAAATATCGTAATTGCAAAATGATTACTAAGATAGATCCAACCATTCTGCTGTCTAGCTGCAGAGAGGTTTTAGATAGTTAAAGTAAAAAAGAGGTAGGTATTATAGACATTGACTGAAGTTTTTTGGTGGCATTATTAGTTTGTTACATCATTAAAGTCAATGGCTACTAATTATCAACTTACTTTTATGAGGCTGCTCAAAAATTGGACCCAGTGTACAGCTATACAGCTGTATTTGTTTTTTTTTCAGTCTTGGTGTTACTGATCGCAATTAAACCTTCTTTACTATGAGAAATCCAAAGGCTGGAATCCCTTTTGGTTTGTGGGCCTCCTAGTCAGGGTGCTCATTTTCTCATTTCAGAGTGAAGTTGGATAAAAAAGAAACCTATTTCCTGTAGCTCATTTGATACCTGGTGGGGATGCTATTCAGGTGACAAGGATACAGGCACAGAG
>NC_140421.1:23981628-23984128 GCF_965140295.1 Lepidochelys olivacea | reverse complement strand
ATATTAGGTGTTATTAAAAAAAGAATAATCTCAATAGGTCAACCGTTTTTCAGAAGGTCTCTCTGGGTAGTTTTCCTACTCACATTAATAATGCATTTACATTTGAAAAACACCATGCCATACAGTGGCTGATTATTTGCGAAGTTATTATAAAACTAGGCTGCTATGTGGCCCACTCATCACAATAATTTAAAGAAGGGAGATTCCCAATAAAACTGAATTCTCAGGTAGGAAACATTCTGATCTGCACCAAAAACTTGTGCAGTCAAATTATCATCAAGGATGAATTTGAGATTTTTTTAAGTGTGGCCTTATCTCCTACAAACCCCTTGCATTCCAGTGTATCTTAATTGAAACGTAGGTTCTGTACTTTCTGCTCAGGGCTTTTGATAAGTGTTTGCAGACTATGTAAACTTCTGAATAATAACTTTTACCGAGCCAGAAGGTTTCTTAAACATCTTTGGTATCATTTTGTGCAGTATTATTCTGCTTTGTAAGATAATGTGTTATCAATACTTCATAAGATAGCTTCAGCCCAGAAAGGGATAAATTTCATAGTTGCTTTCAAACTACTCTCTTTTTTTTTTTAGGGTGTAGGCCATAGATCATGCAGCTGTCAGCAAACAGATAATCTTGATGACTAAAACGAAACCAACAGAAGAAAAAAGGTGCCCAACTTCTATCTCAAGAAACACTTAGGGAGGACTTGGTTAGTAAATTACAGCTAAAAGGATTAGGGAGTAAAAGGTATTTCAGTTTATTTGTTCATTTCAAATGGGGGTCTTCTTGGTATTGTTAGAGAAATTTCCTGATAAGTTTGGGCGCAATAAAATCTTGCTCTTCCCTTTTATTTTTAACTTCTATCAAATGAATGTCAGTGTGATTGTTTTAGTTCAGCAGCCAGAGAAAAGCTTGAGGTTAAGGGAATTTAAAAATATATGTTTTCTCGGGTAGGCAAGTGGTCTGAGGCATTAGGTTGCCTGTATTAAATGAAAGTGCTTTCATGAGGAAGAGGGACATCACAGTAACTATCTGCCTGACTTTTAGCCACACCCTGCATTTGAGCTGACAGGCTGCTATGTACTTACTGCCAGTGTCAGCAAATTCCACTACCTGAGAGTGACAGGAAGGGACACAGGAGTATGTGTATATGTGTGAGGGAGGCTAGTCACCTCTGATGGCACCCGGCCATGATGTCTCACTCAAAAAGCTGGAGCCAAGTGGAAAGACGTTGGGAAAGAGGAGTTTCGTCAGAAAACCAGCTTTACAGCAGGCCTTCTGATAAGAGTTTTGGTGTTCAAACAGAGCTCTATCAGTGACAGCTAGATTGTTACAAGCATGTACATCACCCTGCTTGAGTAAATTTGCAGCTGGAGTGTTTTATTTACATGCGTTGAGGTGGTAAAAAGGGAAAGTTTGTGAGAGGTCTGCTACTGCTGGAAGGGGTGGAGGCCTTTTTTTTCTGATTTATATAAAACTGACCAGCTACTATCTACTAACTATCAGCTAGGCCAGCAGTTATTTAAAGCATTCTTAGAAAACACAATGACAACAACAAAGTGAGCAGGAAGGGTTTGCTTACAATTTCTCAACTGTCTTGTCAATCACTACAATCAAGTTAATGCCTCTTATTGGGGATTTGGAGTAAGGAATTACAAAAAGTAAAACCTAAAATAAAATAAAAAATCAATGCCTGTAATAAATCCCCCCTGAAGATTTAGGGTAAATTACATAAAAAAAGTCTCTGTAGTGGAAAACTGCCTATTAAGTAATACACAAGTTAAATTTGTAGCTACCCCTCGCCTATGGTCTATCCCTAGAAATCTAACTCACATAAGTAATTTGTACTCACTTGCGTGAGAAGCCAGACCCTTCCAGACTGTGTCGTCTCCCAGCTTAATGTTTCTTATACAGAGCAACAGCTATTATTTACTTGATGACATGCAAAAGTGTTAACTGCTTTGATATACGTGAAATACTATATCTCATCAAGAGACAGTAAAAGCCATTTTGGATCACAGGTTACATATATTTATCTTGCAGACAGATGAACTGCAGAGAAAACTCTATCATTATTTGTTCAAAGTGAAAGCATTTTGAAAAGTTGAAAATTCTTCCCTGCAATTATTTCTCCCCTGATCCCCCAAAAAACCCATACCCAGCACAGCATTTATGTACCTTTAAAAATATTATATGTGTTATTACTTGTTTTATCAATCTGAAATTCATTGGTGCCTTTGAAGCAAATGTTGTTGGTGGGCTTTTTTTCAACAAAGTTGTAGGATCCCTTTGAATTTAGAAAATGTTGGCGATGTTGGCAGGAAAGACATGCAGCATTTCAAAGTTCTGGTGCAGAAGAAAAAGATTCTGAATAAAACAATTTTATGTGATTTTGCAGGTGGTTTGAGCTATCATTTTATATGTACGTTTGTACCACTGCTCATTGGAATGTTCATATAATGCTGACCTAATTATGCATAGAAAAAAGATAAGCCATTTA
>NC_140421.1:23971628-23979128 GCF_965140295.1 Lepidochelys olivacea | reverse complement strand
CTTCTATTGTTTAGAGATTTGATATATTTAACAAATCATTGTTGCATTGTTGGCAAATAGAGGGGTAAAATACATTGAAACATGGAAGTGCAGCAAGAGTTCTTGCATCTTTTTTTTCTAGCATTTCTTTGCTGGAGCCTTGCTGAGGAAGGTTCCTTTCCCCCCCCCCCCCCCCCCATCATCAAAGGCAATTATTGACTTGGGTTTTGAAGTGCAGATTATCAAGGTATTATTTCCTTGGAAGTGCAAGAATACCATAGATGTAGAAAGCAAGAGGAGCTGACTAATTTTCTAAAGAAGAGAAAGCACAAGTTGAGAAATTTAAATGACTCAATGTCTGAAAGAAATATGTTGGTTTTTTTCTGCAACTGTACAATGCCTCTTTTTTTTAAGGCAGGGGTTAAATAAGGTAACCAACACCATCATAGTTTTACCACAAGATAAAACACAGATGTTTATTTTTATTTTTTTAAACATTCAGTTGCAGGGTAGGTATACAGTTAATGAAAAGTATTACAGTCTGGGAATGCCGTGATTTAAAGGTTGCTCGAGTGATAACTGTACTAGTGATACTAGTGGTTAGATTCTGCTCCTACTGAAATGCGTGGAAGTTTTTCACTGAGTTCAGTGGAAGCTAGACTAGGCCAAGTATTGTAATGTGGCGAGAAGAGGGACATCATGGAATTATTTGTCAATCTTTTTTTCCGTCCCTGCTCTAGAAGCAAGGGCTTGGAGACGTGACAGAAGTTAACCCAATTATCACTTTTTTTCCATTTCCCCAGTCCTTACTTCAAATATTAGAAGCTGCAAGTCACTATGATCAACAGCAGACAGCAACTGCCAAGCTGTCCACACTCATAGTTAAATTTGCGTCATGATTTCCACTGTATGTCCCTATAGTCCCAGAATTAGACTTCATCCCCAAATTCATTCTGGGATGGAATTTAGGTATGAAGGAGTGAAAACGTTCCGATAAATTGTTCTGTTGAAGGATTACTAAATGTTACAGGATTTGATTCAGTGCTCCCCTACACTGGTGTGAAACAAGTGTAACTCAGAGGAGAAAATTGCATTTCTCCCGTAAAACTGGTGTGAGATCAGAATCAGGCCCTCAAACTTGAGTGCACATACTCAGCAGCACCTGCACTCAGATGGTGAACTGTATGCATATGCGCTGTCATGAATCAGCATACTAGGGGCTACCCAGGTAGGCAGAGAACAGCACCATTGACTGCAAGTTAAGTTCTCTCCAAGTACAGATTCACATCATAGACCCAAATAACTTAGAAGGTCAGTTGTGTCAATAGCTCCCCTTTAGGAAAAGTCCCTCAGTGTACATTAGCATAATCAGCATGTTAAAAACTTTTCACAGTCAGGGGGATTCAAGTCTTTGACAGGAAGTGTAGATCCTGTTCCTCAGCAAAAAGAAAAGGAGTACTTGTGGCACCTTGTTCCTCAGCAGTTGCTCTGCTACCAGTCAGTTCTTTCTCTACTGGCCAGACAAGAGCAGTAGTTCAGGCCCTCCTGTGTTGTTGCTTTCTTGTTCTTTATTTCTCTGGGGCTTTGGAGATTCAGCAAGATCAGTTTTTCTTCCTTTAACTCTTCTTCTTCTACAAAATGTATCCCATTTAGTGCTTTTAGGAAAACATTTCCACAGGGCTGCTATCTGGAGGCTTCCCTTACCAGGCTCTGTCACCTCTCTCAAAATGGCAGAGTGGTCAAAGAAGTACAGCAACATATGACAGAATTGTTTTGCCCTCAGTGCATAAGTCCACAAGAAAGGGGCTCAGTGTCAGACTGCTGAGAAGCAACCAAGTTCACCTGCCACAGTCATAGTTCCTTCCGTGAGCATCAGGACCTCACAGGCTAAACTCAGTTTCTTCACAGCAAAAGAGCTTACCCCAAGAGGCTACACTCAGATTCACCTGGTTGGTGGGGTAACTGAACATCTACCCTCTTCCAGAAGCTACCATGCTCATGCACTTTATTGGGAATTATCCTTGGTTGGTAAAGAAGGAAGTATCCTCTCCTCCGGCAATATAACAAGGCTGGCCTATATTCTTGTGGGTCTGGGGGGGTGGGGGGGATGTCTCTCCACATTCCCTGACTCTTCTTCATCTGAGGATGTGAAAAGATTTCCGTTCCATCCGAAAATTCCAGCTGACGATTTCCAGGTCTCAAAAAGCAAATTTTCTCTTTTAGCCAAACAGTCTTCTCTTTCACATAAACACTAACACTATAAAAACCAACAACAACAACAAAACCTAGGAAATGTTTGAAACATAAAAGAAAATAGTAGTGGCTGCACTGTGAAAGAGAAACTATCAGTGTGAAAATCAGTGGAGTTTGACAAGACCAGTGCCTTTGATTTCTTCCCCTGGAATTCGTAGACACAGTGTGCAAGAGTTATCAATACTTTTGGCACACAGCCAGAAAAGAAAGAAGAGGATAAAATATCCACCTGCCTTCAAAATCAAAACTGAATGAAGCTATGCATCTGCATTCCTCTTTCAAAGACATCATCAAAACTGAATGAGAAAACCCTGATGGAGGCAAAAGAAGCGCTGCAAACCATGAGGCTGCACACTATTTAAGGCACTAAAGCTAACACAACTTCCATGCCCAAAACTGAAACCACAGTAGCATTTTTAACTAAGGAGATAGTTATTCTTTCTGAAAAGCCTTCTTCTTCAAAGACCCTATTGATGAGAAAGTAGAAGGAAACCTGACATAATTTTCAGAATAGCAGCCGTGTTAGTCTGTATCCGCAAAAAGAAAAGGAGGACTTGTGGCACCTTAGAGACTAACAAATTTATTTGAGCATGAGCTTTCATGAGCTACAGCTCACTTCATTGGATACATGCAGTGGAAAATACAGTAGGGGGATTTTATATACACAGAGAATATGAAACAAGAGGGGTTACCATACACACTGTAATGAGAGTGATCAGGTAAGGGGAGCTATTACCAGCAGGAGAGAAAAAAAATCTTTTGTAGTGATAATCAAGGTGGGCCGTTTCCAGCAGTTGACAAGAACGTGTGAGGAACAGTGCGGGGAGTGGGGAATAAACCTGGGGAAATAGTTTTACTTTGTGTAAGACACATCCACTCCCAATCTTTATTCAAGCCTGATGTAATAGCCACACTATCAGAGGCTCGTTCACCTACACATCTACCTATGTGATATGTGCCAGCAATGCCCCTCTGCCATGTACATTGGCCAAACCGGATAGTCTCTACGTAAAAGAATCAATGAACACAAATCAGACGTCAAGAATTATAACATTCAAAAACCAGTTGGAGAACACTTCAGTCTCTCTGGTCCCTCGATTACAGACCTAAAAGTGGCAATTCTTCAACAAAAAAACTTCAAAAACAGACACCAACGAAAGACTGCTGAATTGGAATTAATTTGCAAACTGGACACCATTAAATTTGTCTTGAATAAAGTCTGGGAGTGGATGGGTCATTACACAAAGTAAAACTATTTCCCCCCTACTGTTCCTCACACGTTCTTGTCAACTGCTGGAAATGGCCTACCTTGATTATCACTACAAAAGGTTTTTTTTCTCTCCTGCTGGTAATAGCTCACCTTACCTGATCGCTCTCGTTACAGTGTGTATGGTAACCCCCTTGTTTCATGTTCTCTGTGTATATAAAATCTCCACACTGTATTTTCCACTGCATGCATCCGATGAAGTGAGCTGTAGCTCACAAAAGCTTATGCTCAAATAAATGTGTAAGTCTCTAAGGTGCCACAAGTACTCCTTTTCTTTTGACATCATTTTGAATCCCTATGGAGTCTACCTCTAGGCATCACTTTCTATTGCTTCTTTCCCAGAGGCAGCCATGTCTTGGTGTGACAATTTAAAAAATGTGACTCCTCTGGGCCATTATGAATTTCTCTCTAGAGAGAGAAAGACAACACAACTCAGATACATTAGGGGACTCATAGGAATGTTCTGTTTTACAGTGTTTTGAGAAAGGAGAGTTGGGTGGGGGACAATATTTTTGCTGATGTGGGTTTCACAGGAGTAGTGAGTTTTGAGAAGTAGTTTGAAAGGAGATAGGGTAGATGCTAGTTGCTCTAGAACACTGAAGGAATTTCAGGAACAGGAGGCAACAAAAAAGAAGGTTTGAAGATGAGAGTGAGAGGACACAGAGGGAGAAATGATGCAGAAATTATTGGTGGGTGCCAATAGACAGCTTAGGTGTCTCTGTAGATGACATGTGTTTTCCGTTCAGAGCAATGGCATCCAATTTTGTAGCCAGAAGACAGAATTGGCTCAGACCATGAATTTTAAATCCTCTGTTCTTCTGTATTCTCCAGAGCCACATTTTTATTGAGTCCATGGAAACAATGGACCAGATTCTGTAATAATCTGGAGTAATTCCATTTAACTCAGTGAAGCTACAATGGTGTAAAATTGATGTGAGTAAAACCAACATTATTGACTCTGGAATACTGAGAAATCTAAACACTCATGGTTTGTTCCCTGTAAGTTCCACAAAAGGAATATAAGTACTATCAGAAAAACCAAACAGATATTTCAGTGATACTTCCCAAAGGAATTTTCTCATTGGGTTCCAACTACTATATTCAGAGTAAAGTTGTGAAGCCACAATCCCACAGCCAAACCCAGACAAACCTCCTTTAACTCCTCGTCTAGTCCAGCCAAATCCACAGCATGACAATAAACACATAGGCCTAGTAGGCTGAAAAAGACAAGTTTATGCCCACCTGTTAGGACCCAACTTCAAACAAATGGGCACTGAAGATGGTGCAGAACAGTTAGTCACTAGACCTCAATACTGTTCCTCAGCCATTCTTCTTTGATTAAAATAACATTAACAAAACCCACAATATTCATTCAATATCCTATCTTTTCATTCCCATGAGGCAATGCAATTGTAGTTCCCTAAAGTGTGCATACAGAATGCAATGCAAATCACCACTACAAGTGTCCCCAAATACTCAATACTCATCAAAGCCAGGTCAAGATCACAGCAAATCAACCTATATCTCTTCCTAAATAATATGATAATCTGAACCAGCTCAGATCCAGATCAATCTGATGCAGAATTGAAGGCACTCAGTCTTCAGGACCAGAAATACTTCCTTATTTATATGAACAAACTATCTATACTCTACCAGGAGGACAAGCTATTTCGGGCTAGAACCATTTATTTATTTAGATTTATAAAAGTACACATCCTTTGCTCTGGGTGCTGTCCAAGAATTTAAAATCATACCAGTTAACAGAATATGAAAACCCCAAAGCTCCCATACAATGTGCCAAAACAAACTGCTTCCAATTCACCCACCTACTTCAATCACATAAATCAGCCTGGGAAAATAGCTGTCCTAAAGGTCATCAATGAACAGATCAGTGGGTTCCAGAGTTAAGGACAGAGTACCAGGCCAACATCTGTACACAGTAGGGGCCCAAACAAGGAGAAAGCTGATTGGTGGACCACACAATAAGCTAGGAGGAGTGTCCCCCAACTAACAAATTTAATTCTGCTAACAAAAACATTGAATCCCAAAGAATAGAATTGTTTGCTATTAGTTGGAACAGTGAGGCAAATGCACCCTTCCCTGAAAAAGAGCACCCTGAACTCTGGCAACTAGTGTTCTAGCTCACCCCTGACTAAACTCCCTACTCTGCATCGTTCCTCCAACTTCAGTAATCAGCTAAAAATACTAAGGGAAAAAGTGAAAGTCCTCACAGTGCTAAAAAGGCCTAATAAACTCTGTTTCCTGAGCCTCAAATGGATATCCCTGACTCTTCCCTTGTAGCTTTCACACAGCTCAGATTGCCTAACTCAGGGACCTCTTCACCATTTAGGCTTAATTCCCCTAGCCTAAAAGTTTGGATGTAGAAAGAGAAATCTTTTGTGAGTTCAGCTCTAGGTTGGCCTTTGCTTCAAATCTATACTCCAAAATTTGGATTAAATGCTCTCCACTAATGTACAAAGAAAAACCTGGAAGCAGGATTAAACAAAGCACGGAACATCAACTAAAAGTTCAGGCCTGAGCATTAAGTAGCCTTTTAAGCTTAGATTTCAAATCTTCTTTCACATTTATGTTGGTGGATGTTTTTTAAGGTATCTGGATGTTCCAAGCCTGGGACCTAAAGCTTGTCCTTCAGTCCTGAAGTGTCCCATGTTTTGAGCTATTATTTTGAGAATACCTGTATGTTCTATTCATTAGAACCATCATTGCCATAGCAATTACAATCACCAGTAGAGCTTCTGAAATTATGTTTATTCTTAACTTTACTGCATCTTCCATGAGAACAAGAGCATTTCTTGTTCTAATTTCTTCTGGTGTGTAACAGAATGCGTGGCCTAAGATGTTGGGCCTCTTGTCACATCTCTTGAACTATCCCTGGTTCCTCTTGGGATGAAAAATACCCATCATTCATGGAATGGTGGAGATAATAATTAGAATAAAAATTAGTAGGTAAGGCATTTTCCATTTGACATCAGCAAGGAAATGCAAGGCCAATGCTTTTATTCCATTCTTAGGTCACACTATTATACATAAAGTGTTGTCGCTTGTATCGTAATTATTACAGGAGACTCTGTTCCCTGCTAAACAAATAGCCTTAAAAAGTACTCTCTCATTCACACACACAAGAGTTATGCATGTAACTATCTTTGACTCAAACCCTCATTCATCCTGCACTATGCCCCCAATAGCTGGGCTTGGTTTAGGGCATTCCAAAGAGAGTAGTGGAAAGGAATCCTCCCATACTCCCAGACAGCTGAGATGCTCCATGACAGTTATTGCAACCATGAGGCTGCAGGAGCTCCTGCCCCTTTTACTCCTCTTTTCCCACTCCACAGGGGTAATGGACAATAGCGGTGGATCTATTGGCTCTGTCCTTCAGTCTTCTCTCATCCGATTCTTGCCCCACAACCCTTTGCACAGGGATAAGTCATAGTCTTCATGGAGCTCTGTGACATGGAGGGTGTCTGCTTCCTTGGTACAGGTTCTAGAAACCCTGCACCACCACCTGTGTAGCAGAAGTGCTCCAGAACTGGTCCAATGCTTCTAGAGTTCTCAGCAACTACATCTGAGGGGGCATGTTTTTGTCTTATATAGGCATTTTCATTTTCAAAGCACTTTTCAAACCTTAACTAATTCTCACAATATCCCTTGTAGTAGGTATTTTCCTCATTTTATAGAAGAAGAAACTGAGACAGACAGGCTAAAGTCCACACTTTCAAAAGTGCCACTGCAGAGGTCTCCATTTGGGCACTCAAAAATTTAGGCACCTAAAATTACTGGACACCTTTGAAAACATTGACCCATGTGATGTGCCCAAGGCTGTGCAAGAAGTCTGTGTCTGAACAGGAATTAGAACTCAGGAGTTCTAGGCTCACAGCACTGTGCTCAAATTCTCTCTCCCATCTTTCACTCCAAAGGGAATTATTCACACAAATTCCCTGCATTGATCAGTGAGAAAGTTGATCCCTTAGTTTTCAGTTTCC
>NC_140421.1:23934128-23964128 GCF_965140295.1 Lepidochelys olivacea | reverse complement strand
TTACATATGTATATACCAACACAACTCAAATTAAATAAATGCTTATCTCATGATTGTAGGTTATTTGCTGCAACTGAACACATAAGGTTTTATTCTTCTCTTAATCAAACCAATTTACAATCAGTGGAGTTACTTCTGATTTACACTTATGTAGGTGAGATCAGAAGCAGACCTACAGGTTTGTAGATTATACCTTAAAGTGTTATTTCAGGGCGGGGGGGGAGGGAGGGAGAGGAGAACAACTCTGTTCAGAAAAAGTATATTCAAGATAAAGAGGATGTAAAGCAAGATCATAGATTTGCTTTGGTAGGAAGCTAAGTATAGGTAAAGAAAAGTCAAGTTTCTAAATGAAATAAGATTGATTGTGCAACTGTGAGCTAAATGAGAAAGAGATCTGTACATTAGAAAAATTACGGAATGCACTTTGATGACCTGCACAAAGTGAGAAGCAGCATATTGCATTTGTGAGCATTTAATAATTTTTGGGAAGCAACTAGGTACTGTAACTTCTCTTTACTATAGAAGAAAATGACAATGAGGAAGGAAGTGAAGCAGAAATCTTGAACATTACCACTATTATGCAAAAAACAAACAAAAAAACTGCTGTTTTCCCCTCAGTGACTGGGTAGCTGTGCCCTCAGATGGAAAACGTATGATACTTGTGACTCCTTACTACCAGAAATCACATGAGATCATCAAGGAAGAAAATCACAGCAGCTATATTTATATCTAGTGCTGAACTTCTCAGAAATACCATACCTTAATTAAAATTTCTGGTAGGCAATAGTAAAAATATCACATGTAAGATTGTTTTAGCTGATCAATTATCACAATTGACAACATTTTATTAGTGCATATTGAACTCCTAAATGTTCTGGATGCAAGATGTCCCTGTGAAAATGTTCCCCAGAGAAGGCAGAAGGCCAGATCTGGGAAAAGAATCAAGCCTGGCTTGCCTGTTGTACAGTTTAAACAAATATTTTTCATCTGGTCTGAATATTGTATGCTTTTGTACAAATTTAGCATCTGTTTGTACCTGCATATTTTAACGTAAGGGCTTTCATTATATTTTTTAATCTTCAAAGCCGTAAACATATATAGTTATACTTCAGCATTGTACACTGATTGTAAAGCTCTGAATTAAGTCATTTTGTGCTTTAGTTTTGTTTAGAATGATACAATTAGAACCTGTTATTCTACTGTAGAATATATATCATAGAATGTGATATCTGAAAAATACTACAAGATTGCAAATTTAGGAATGAATCAAGAATGTGTTGTGTTTAAACTATTCCCCCTGACTTCAGTCAAATCGTTGTCATTAAATTAATGCTGAGCCACTTTCTGTCATGAGGAATGAGGAATAACAATTTTTATGTTTCATGTATCGATAAGAATTTGAATAGTGTTTTGACCTCCTTGATATTCTGTCATTCGATTTGCTAACCAACCTCCCCCTCCCCAATTCATCACAGGCTCATGATCATTTGTGGAAAACCCTTTTTTTGTTGAACCATTTCTGGATGCTATTCTTGATTTCATTTCTTACAAATCCAGCTAAATATAAAACTCATCAGGCCCTCTCTTTAAATCTCAAATCCTAAGTACTGTTGTGTTTGCACATAAAATGAAAGAAATAGATTTATATATTTGTGCATGTGTGCAAAGAGGAAAAGGAAGGCGAACTGGCCAAAAATGGAAAGGAATGAGCGAGAGAGAGAGTTGTGTGTATTTGATTTTGCCTGTGAAAATCATTTTGAGGGGCAGATTTTCAAATGTGGGCACCTAAATTGTGTCCACCGAGTTTGTGTGAGTACCTGTTGCATCTGCACTAACAAATCATCAGTATGAAATTAAGGTGATAGGCACCTTAGAAATATCTACATTAGATGAATAAATAGATCAAAAAGATATTCTATCCATTAGTAGGCTGAAGCTAGCTCCTCCTTATAAACCCTATTTTAAAATACCTTCCATGCCAGTAACTTCACCAAAACTAAATTGGTCCATAACAAATAGATGGATAGACAGATAATTCTGTACAATAAGTACTAATTTCCATGTGAAATAATCCAGTTTTGGAGCATGAATCTATACTTTGCAAATGCAAAGGGAGCATAGACAAATTAAGCAGACATAATGGAGCTGTTCACGGTTTAAAATTTAGAAATTTTTGCACCCTCTGATTTTAATACACTCCTCACTCCAAGTCTATATCATTAAAATGAGGATGATAAATCAAATAGCAGGTGTATGATAATATTCTTAATAGATAGATCTGCTGTCCAGAACCCTTTCTTCTGTATTTACCATCACTTCATATAACATTTCTGTTCTTCCCAGGTAAATATAATTAACTTGTAGTTGACTGATTATTAAAAATAAGAAGCTTTTTTCCACCTCACTGCTTATTGGATTTGATATCAGAAAAAGGCCTTCATTTGGCCCAAATAAATACCTCTGGTTTTCACCACTTGCTGTAATGTTTAAAGTAAATAAGTTCTTGTCCAGCTAGCATGATTGAATTCATTCAATTGCAAGAACAAAGCCATTGTATAGAGACTTAGAACAGGCCTTTTCTCTGTTTCCTTTAAAGGAATCTTCCTTGTTACTGCAGTGTGCTTGCTAGCTTTGTGAGCTGTTCAATAATTTGCAAATGCTAAAAATGTATGTGCTTATTTTACAGAAGAAATGAAGGAGGAATATGACACTATGGGGCCTGAAGCCACAATTCAGACCACTGGAAACAATGGTACAGGTAAGGAAAATGGTCCATTTGAACATCATGTTTGTTCTGTGTCATTTAGAATTAGCTGTGCATGACGGGAAGAAGTGGCTAAACAATTTATTTACTTGTCTAGCTGAACAATTGAGAAATGTTTGAATAATTGTCCTGTTTTCAATTCCCACTCCCTATCCCCCAAATTTGATTACAATGGTACAATCTGGGTATTCAGTGAAAACTCAATCTCTCTTTTCCCCACCATGCCTCAACCTCACACATTTTAACTGCATTCTTGTAAGCTAATAGATTTTAGCATTGTGAGGAGATGTTTTCACAGCCAGGCTGAATGAACGAGTTTAAAGTACCTGGGCCAAGATACAGCAGTCTTTTAATGAGAGAGAGATTGTACAAAGGACTTGATAATAAGGATGACAACCCCATATTCACAGGGAATAGAGAGTAAGATACTTCAGAGAATCCAGATATCTTTTCAGAAAGACACACACAACCCCCCATATATGTACAGATACACAGTTTAAATGCATATCTGTGAGATTATTTTGTTTCTAGCTAATCTTTTTTTTCTACTTTCCACATCTCTTTCTTTCCCTTCTTAAAATCCATACATTTCTGTGGAAAAAGAAAGGGAACATAGATATTTAACAGTCATCATTTTTGAGCCATCTCTTTTTTTCTATAGCTGTGAAAGGCCGTAAAAAGTTTCTGTTACTATTTTTCTATCCAAATGAATTCTGGAGTTTGACCATGTTCTTCCCAAAGGGCATAAGATCCTTTGCCATCCTTGACATAGCTGATTTTCATGCATTATACTACATTCACCTTGCTTTCTGCTAGATTTACACTTAAATATGTAGATGTTTTCCAGCACAGGTAAGTTGTTATGCATCCCATTATAATGTTTGATTCATAGGTACTGCCTTCTTGAAATGTTATTATAAAAGATGGTACCCAAATGTTATAAGGATTTTATTACTCACACATCCTTAATGCTGGTACACACCCACATAAAACCTACTGTGTCCTTACTAAATAACAGAAGAAATGTACTTCCTAATTCTTGTGGGAGAAAATAATAGAAAAATAGAAACATGTCAATGATTTTTTTCATACATTAGATTTATGCATGAAAAAGTAATGAGTGGATTAGAACGGAGTCACAGTTTATCATGATATATATCCTTAATAATATTTCTATACCTAACTGAAAATAACAAATATTGAAAAAACAAGTGATTTTAAAATATATGTTCATACGGTGATGACTCATACATGGTATTTGGAGTAATTGGACATGGAAAGGTTCAGATGTTTGATTCAGAAAAAAGGCTGGATTCTTATCTGATTTACCATTACCAGAATCTTTCAGGTCCCCTCTCAGGCTTTGTGACTATCTTTGCACACATTTTTCTGACCATAACAAGCCCTGACTCCTTCCTACTTGTTGTGTTGTCTCCTTGGAGGGGGGAAAACTTGTGGCCTATTGCCACATACCACTCCTTTCCAGTTTCTGATCGTCTCTTCTTCCTGCTTTGTACTCTGGCCTTGGGTCTCCTCTTTAGGAGAAAGGTATTACAAGATCTGTCAGCTGACAGCCCCATAGATCATACTCTACTCTTAATCCAGAAAAGAGGCGTCCCACTCTTCCTGGAAACCAGTCAGAAATCATCTTCTGGGCATAGACATGAGGCCTACAGCCCTCTCTCATTTAATTGGTTTAAATCAGTGTTATTCTGTTGATTTCAGCTGAGGATCTGACCCAGGAAGTGTAATTATTCCTTGACAGTCATGGGGAGCTTCCTTTGGCCCTGTCTAAAATAGGAAATTGTGCCTTGTTGAAGATTTGTTTTCAAACAAAAGCCAGACACCCTCTAAAGGGTCTCATTGCTTTGCCATTTAAAATGTAATAGTTACTCTGGAGTAGTGGACTGTGGGACTGAGAAATCACAGACCATGTGAAATGCCCACAACTTCTTCATGATTAGAGGTTCTCATATAAGTGGAGCAAGGAAGAATATTGCACGTAATGGCTGGCCTATGTTGGGACTCAACCTTTTTTTCCAAATCCTAAGAAAATCTGTGGGTTGGGTGGTGGGAAGAACCCTTATTTTAGTCATTCTTTAAAATAAACCTCAATAATGACAGGAACACCTTCCTTTCTATACACCCACGTAACAGTTATCAGTGGCCCTGTCTACACTAGAAGACAAGCTGCATTTTAAAGGCATCCTAGAGGATAACTTCCCCCTAAACTGATCTTGAAAATACACCTAGCCAGACTATGTAGACCAGGTCAGACCCTTCTCAAAGCCTGCCTCCCAAAGAATCATGGCCTTGTCTACATTTTCTGGAACAGAGTTGAATGTCTACTTTTGAATGAGGGTGGTCAGAGGGAGCTGTGTTTGAAAACAAATTTTCAGCTTGGCACAATTTCCTAATGTAAATAGGGCCAAAGAGAGCTTCCCATGACTGTCAAGGAGTGAATATGCTTCTTGTGTCACATATTCAGCTGAAGTCAACAGAACCAATTTAAACCAATTAAGCATCTGGCTCGCTAATGTTTTACTATCTGAGGGTCTTATTCAGAAGGCATAGTCACTCAGCCTGACTCATTCACAATTACTATTGACTTCCACAGGTGACTTGCTTGAGTAACAAATAAGTAACAATGGCAGAATAAGGTCCTGGAAGTGTTATATTTTATTCAAACAATTTACCAGTTAAACACTACAATAATTATATCCAGTTACATTTCTTTTTATTAGTAGAGAAGAACATCATTGCACCTGTAGTTTGGGCAGAAAATATATGCATAATGTCACCCAAACTGAGACTGTGACAAAGCCAAGTGATGTCAGGGTGTTTAGTAAATTGAGCCATCCAATTAGCAGAACATTTTTGTTAATCTTTTTCACTTTGAGTGAAAGATGCCACTTGACGGTCCAGAACAACAAAGTCCTCTGTACATAGCACAAATACTTCAGAATCAGCAATGATGCAAACTTTTCCAAATTGCCCGGTTCAGGTGCTTCAGCTGTAACTTGAAGGGACTGGCTAATGGGAAGAGAGGGTAGGTGAGTCGCTGTGATATCTGAGACCTTGTCCTTTCTGCTGAGATCATTGATAAGAGTACTAGCTAGTGCCATTTGTGAGGATTGTTCTTGTGATGTGGACATCTTTCCACAGGAAACTATACTGTCTTCTCTACACCACCAAAACCTCTGATGGTAAGGATTAGTGGTCACTTCCAACTGAGCTTGATTTGAGCCTGTGATTTAGAAGTGAAAGATCATATAACCTATTGTTAATCCCCAGAGCCATCCAATCTCTATCTGAATGTTCTTATGTACTTTTCAATATGAAATAATATACCTTACATCTGGCTATTGTGAAAAATAAAAAAAAAATGTAGTGAAAGTCACTTTCAATCACATGACTTTCAGTGGGGCTTTTGCTCTTGCTTCACTGTGCATTTTTGAAAACCCTATCTCTAAATAACAAATATTAACTGTTTTGGGAGGATGTTAGGAGTAATTCTTTGACATGCTCCTTGTAGTAAGGACTTATGTGGTCTGGCTTTGGTACTGTCTGTTGACTCAATTTCCCACAGTGTATTGCCTCAGTTTCCCCTCCCTGGTCAACCACCAGCTTTGAGTGTGGATAGGTCCCTGAGGTGACTTAGCCCTCCATCTAAGCAGATGAACTAAGTCTGGGTTCAGGTGAGGCTGAACGCCAATCCCTGTAAAGCACCAACTCACCCTGTGACACACCCTCAATAAAGACCACATCACAATGACCTTCATTTGACCAAGGAAGTCCAGATGGGACTTTTTTTGGAGAGCATTATGAATACTTCTGGATTGCCCTGAGAGGTCACTGCTAAGTAATACAAAATGCTTCTTGTTCCTGAAGGCTGGGCATGTTACCCCTGTAAGGTTCCCCAACTCTAGATGACCTGAAGACTTCATAGCCAAGTCACTCACATGGTAGAACTAACTACAGAGTTGTTATTTGGCCAGGCAACAAATGTGATTGGTTTTAGGAAAAAATTCACTGTAGTATGTCATTAACATAGAAAGGAAATAACAGAAAGATCTTTATTATGCAATTGTCTTCCTACTGTAAGAGTTGCTACTTTTATATATGGCTACCATGAAACTTTTTTTTATCCTCTATAATTTTATACTAAGCAATATAAAGTTTATACAAGAAAAAGAAAAAGCTTCCACTAGAGTTAAAGGTATATTTCATAGTTCAGCCCTGCTAAATCAATTTGCAAACTGTTTCTAAAGGTCTCTAAAAGGGCTACTTAACAAAATGATGTACTGTATAAGCTGTTTTCAAATAGTTGATTGTTAGAATCATTTGGTTTACTTCATTGGTCCGATTACTTTCATTACAGTTGGGATTCTTTTTTAGGAGATAGATGAGCAGATTCCCTGTTAAAGAACAAACAAAATTTCCCTTTTTCTATTAATAACATCTGGCTAATAAGCTTTGGCTGTCGATGTTTTTCATATGATTTAAAGAAGGAGAAAAAAAACCTTCAGGGGAGAGGAAAACAGAAGTAAAACTTGGCAGGTTAGAAGGATAGGCCGTTTTCAGACCGTAATCTATGTGTACCAATGAGGGCCTGTCACTTCCTGCCTAATGAAGGCTGTGGTTTTATTAGTTTTGTTTGCGATTAGGAGCAGCTATCTCCACCTCACAGAAAGAGTTCCCACAAGAAATAACTGGTCTCCCAAGCTCCTTGAGTGTCCTCTTTCTCTCTCTTTTTAAAGATACTAAACTCCTCCAATGATAGTTTTTCTTAATGTATTTTATTTTAGCATGAGGCTCTGATACATCAGCCTTTGGAACTGAAAATATTTCTATTCTCCATGCCCTAATAATTAAAATATTACTTATTGGTGAGGTCACCTACTGCACTAAATGCTTGACTCACAGATAGGAGTGTGGGTTGTATGTGTAATTTTAATCCACAAGGAATCTATGAGTGCAGCTTTTTACATGGAAAACAACTAAGGTCTTAGGGGGAAGCACACCTAATGATAATCAGGTGATTTGCTTAGTAATACCAAGTGATTTTTTAGTAACTTCTGAATTCTCAACAGTAATGCATCTTGTAAGAGACTGGCGAGCACATGGTCAACCTTTGCTATTCATGTTAATCTTTAATATTACAGTACCAGTAGTATTGTTTAAGTTAAGGATCTGTTAGCTTTTCTGCTAAATCCCCTTGTTTTTAGGGGTTTAAAAATTAGACATAAACATTTGCTTTAGCTCCTGGATTCCATGCATGTGCACAGAAGCTAAAAAAGCCACAGATTTAAGAACCCTAGAATCTGTAATATTACAATAGGCTAGTATAACCTGCTGGATCAGAATCAGCTTTTAAACATGTTCCTGGGCCAACCTAGACACCCCAAGCTCAGGATTAGAGGTTTTAGTAGTAGCTCAGCCCTGCCATGGGTGGTTGGGGGTAAAGGACCTGAGTTCAAATCCTACGTTTGACCCCACGAGGGTCTCAGATTTGGAGGCAACAAGCCTCCCACTCCCCTGATCCTTCAGGCTCTCTCACATCGGCTCCTCTCTTTGCCCCTCCCAACTCTGGGGGTAAAGGGAGGAAGGTTCGTTCTCCTCCCTTCCTAAAAGCCACCACACCATCTCCTCTTCCTGTTCAAATACGCTTTCTCCTAGTGAACGTACTCGACATAAGGGGGGGAGATGGAGATGGAAAAGGGCTAAGCCAAAAGAGGAGGGAGAATGGGCAGTGCTAATGCATCCATTATTACATAGATCACCAGCCATTTCCCCAAGAAAGGGGTCCACAACCTCAGTTCTGCTGTAGGGGCTCTAGAAAGATCTTGTTGCCATCCCACTGCCTGGAAGGGGAGACAAATTCCTTCACCCTTGGTACCTTAGTAATCACCTCAGTGCACAACCCTAATTAATTTTTTTTTTAAGATGGTCTATAAAATAGCAACAGCAGAAACAAAAGCAATGTTCAAACATTTTGAAGGTTAAAACCCACAGACTCAGGGTGCTCAGGATAAGGAAATAGTATCCTTAATTTGTGCCTAGTTGCTGAAAAGGTATCAGAGAATATTAACACTATACAGGCATAAATTACCACCGGAGCTGCAAATTCTAGACACAATGTGAGGAGTAAAAGGTGGGGTTTCAGGTATAACTTTGAACATTTCAGCTCTGCTGTGGAAAAAATATACCCAGAACACAGCCTGACATTTCAGTGTGTAAATATAATTATGTACAAGCAACCACCATTTTGTTATATTCACCCCACAACATAAAAGACAAATTGTTACATTTGCATTACACACATATATTTCCACCGTAATTTGCACTCAGAACTCCAGTCTTTCCTCCATATAATCATATCCTACTTAACAAACAAGTGCTTCTTTGCAAATAAGCAGAGGCACTTTGTATGTAACACATGAACTATATCAGGTGGACACTGTTATTGAACAGAAGCCATAATGATTGTTCAGATACATACAAAGAATCAGGAGCAACTCAACAATTTGCTGTTCCATATCCTCTTTCCTTCCATATAATATGTCAAAAACTCATGGAAGTGTGGACAGCAGTTTATAATGATGCTGGCCCTAATTTGAACTGACAGAAATTTGCTTGTTTAAGGCCTATAGAGAAATTTTAGAGGACTTCTCACTGATGCCGTTAGAGGGGTTTAGCCATAAGAATCCCATTTAAATCAACAAGGTTTGTGTGGCTAAAACACCATCCAATGCTTAGGAAGCTTCTTTTTTTAAATAAAAAACTTATTTATCTCAACATGGTAAAAGAAGATTTGATTTGATCAGTTCAATGTGTGGTGCTTGCATAGTGCAATGATGGGCCAAACCAGCTCCTCAAATTCAAACTCCTTCAGCATTTTAGAATGGCAGTTGAATAACAATCTCACTCATTCATCAGCCACGTTGTCCATCTTCAGTATGGCTGATGTATATTGGAGAATGTCTGGGGAAGCTTGCACTGCAGCTGTACATCCTGCATACCTGTTCCAAGGATAAACAGAGGATTTTTATCTCTTGCTCAGCACCTTTCATGGGCCCGGTCTTATTTTATCCCAGCTGATTTCATCCATTGCTAATCTTGACCCACATTTAGGGACACCACTGTGTTTTTAACTCATTCTCAGCAGGCTGTACATTGAGGAAAGACGCTGTATAGTCAGGGGAACTGGAAATTCTAATTGGCTAGAGCCATGAGATTGTTGCCAGAATTACCTCCATCTGTAAATTATATCAAGGCACTTCCTGGGGTATATGGACAGCAAACGAAACTATGCTGAACTATCATCTTGCATTTTGACAAAAAAAAATTCTTATAAAAACTGATTTTGTTTGTTTGTTTTTAGGTAAATTTGATATATTTTATCATTTCTCTCCATTATCCATTTCTTATAACTAAAATGTGGTAAAATTCTACTTTGGGGAAAACAGAAATGTTCAACTGTTTTACCAAGGGCAAAATTTTCCACATTCAGAGAACACACCACTCTTGCCTGCAACTTCCATTTTTGTAGAAAAGTGAAAAATTGAGGCAAAGCTGCTAATGGTTCAAAAACACAATGGACTTGGTTTGTTTCTCACTCATACTGGTTTTGTACTGTCGTAATTCTTCTTGGGCCCGATTCTTCTGACCCACTAGTTTTACACTGATGCAACTCCACTGCCTTCACTGGAGTCATTCCTGATTTACGCTGGTGTGAAGGAGAGTAGAATCATGCCTGTTTTACTTTTGACTGGTTCATGAAAAATCAAATATATGACAATTTTTGCTTTCTTATTTGTCCTACACAAAAATACATTAAAAATGTAATTGATCGTAAACTATTCATTTAATTTATGGTCAGTTAAAAATAACTATCTGAAATTCACTGCCACCGTTCATTGTCTTTATTTTAAAAATTAGAGAAAGAAAATGGTCTATTTCCCAGTTCTCCTCTGGTTGCATTAATATTTGTCTGTAATGTCCCAGACTTTACAATATTCAGATGCTGGGAGAAGAAATGCATGTTGTTAGCAACAGAATATTTTGTGGTTGAGAACATATTATATTTCATGGACGTTGCACGGACAATAAAAAAATAGGTTTACATTTTCAAAAAAAAAGCAAAACTCCAGCACTGACTGTAAAAGTGGTTTTAGGCTCTGTATCCCACTTATGGGCTGGAAACATGTGGTTCTATTTGTAAAATTGTACAGAGCAACACATTTTTTAAACAATGTGTTTTCCCATTGTAAATTACCCAGAGATGAATTTTCCAGGAAGAAAAATAAGGTTGATGTTATGAATTTTAAAGAAAGTAACATTTTGTTCTTGTATAAAAAAAAATAAAAATAAAAATAAAATGGCACAAGACAAGGCAGTTTTGAAGGGGTGATTGGTTGTGTGCTTCACTACTCACAAATTACAGACCTACACCTGTGAGGTGCTGAGCACCTTATGCAGAGAGCTGAGCATCCGCAATTTAGTAGGAGTCAGTGGGAACTGAGCAGGAAGAACAGATAGAGTAGAGGTCCCTAAGGTCTCAGTTCTGCAAGTTACTCTGAGCAGGTGGACTCCTGTACCTACACAGAGAGCCACTGAATTCACAGGAGTTCCCTGAGGTCCAAAGGTCCATCCATGCAAAATAACTTGCAGTATCAAGGCCCAGTAGACTTCTGCTTCCCTGATTCATGAATGGTCTCATTTATGTAATTTGGCCCAATCCTACTTCCATCAAAGTCAATGGCAAAGCTCCCATTGACTTCGTTAGAAGCTGGAGCAGGCCGAGTGAGACTAAAGTCTGCAGCATCATCAGGCTCAAACCACAGACTTGTAGCTCCAGCGCAAGTGTCAGCATTTCTTGCAAACAACCATATAAACTTACCCAATCTTACAGGGAAAATGCACTCAAGACCACTTCTTTTTCCCTTCCCCCAATTTTAGTTAAGAATGCAAATTGCACGTCGGACTTTGAGGAATATTTTGCCAAAAGGAAACTGGAGGAAGGAGATGGGCATGCAGTCAGCATAGCAGAGTACCTACAGCGCAGTGACACAGCCATTATTTACCCAGAAGCCCCTGAAGAACTGTCTCGCCTTGGCACTCCAGAGGCCAATGGGCAAGAAGAAAATGGTGAGGCTGTAATTCATTTTTAGCCACTATCCTGACTTCTTGCAGCTGTTGCAATTATAAATGCACTACATGCCTGGGTGTTTACCTTAAAAATTGAAGAGCAGCTGCAGAGGCATGGAATTTCATGAGCAAATATTGGAACTGTAATTTTAGTGTATTGTGATTTTTTTAGTCAGCAAATTATTTTGTAGATGAAATAAAGAGCAAGAACAATTAAAGCTTAATTTAAAAAGGAAAAATGCTCTCTCTATGGTTTTAAGTTTCTGAACTATTGAATTTTTACATGGGAAATTTAGGATTATTGACCCATAACTCTCTTACTTCTCGATGAATAATTCAAAAAGTGTCCATGAGAATGATTTGGCCGGTGTCATATTAATATAACAGGTTAAAATGGAATGCAAATCATCAATTGATTGAGAAAAAATATTTCTTTGTTTTTCAGCTATTTAAGTCTTCCAAAAAGCGAGAGTAAGGACTTTAATTAATTTTCTAGCACAGTACGAAATGATTCATACAAGTTTGTTGTGGGTGTGGAAGGGGACTGGTGTGCTCTGAAGCCAGTTTGAAATGATGGCACTCTAGTGTAGCAGATTGCAGTGATTCCTGTCATACCATCCTGGGCAATAAGCCCATTAGCTGCCATTGATTTACTGACCTTTTGGCCTGCTTCTCTCTCTCTTGTCTCTCGGCTACAGACCTGCCACCTGGAACTCCAGATGCTTTTGCCCAACTGCTGACCTGCCCCTACTGCGATCGGGGCTACAAGCGTTTGACATCACTGAAGGAGCACATCAAGTACCGCCACGAGAAGAATGAGGAGAACTTTTCTTGCCCTTTGTGTAGCTACACGTTTGCCTACCGCACCCAGCTCGAGCGGCATATGGTGACGCACAAGCCAGGGACAGATCAGGTGGGGGGTTGGTTTTAAGTGATTTCCTTCTATAATAACCCCTTAGAGAAACGATATTGCTTTGATTGGCAATCATTATTAATTTTTCATGGCATTTTGAAGATGCAGATCTTTTAATGGTAATAGCTTTAATTGAGGTCTAAATGATTTTTTGATGGTCTCTTCTAATATGATTTAATAGTCTTATGTTCACGATCGAATGAGTGTGTTAATTTCTAATTTAGAAATTTTATTTGCACTTTAACTTGACTTTAGTTTCGTTTTTATGTTCCTCAAAAAGTGAACGAAACTGTGGTATTTTAATTATACAGTATTAAACATCTCAGCAATTTTAATTCCATTTTTCACCTAGTTTTACTTCTCAATTTTTGCGAGTAGGATCTCAAAGACATAGTAAAAGATCTACTAATATTTTTTTTCGTTATTTTTGAATAACCTTTTCAAGCACATAAAATTATGCATATTTTGTATTCTAGTTTTTAAAATAAAATTACACATTTTTAGAGTAAATCTTTCCATAAAATGTATAGATTATGTTTTTTGAGTATACCAATAACATATACACACATTAGGATTGCAGTATCACTGTAATTTATATATCCTACCAGTATATCTGTTATAAATCAAAATGATTTTTCCTTGATATGATGAAAGTAATCTTACAACATTACTGCTTTGCATTATTTAGTTCATTTCACAATTACATTTAAGCCAATGCTGTGTGTCTTGAACAGGTGACTGAAGCAAACTGATTACTCAAAAGGACTGTATTCCAAAGCTTTTTACAAACTATACGAAAACTATTTCTTCTGTTATAGAGAATTACCTCTGATAACGGGTGTTATGGAGTGTTGTAATAGAAACTCAACTGGTGTGTCTTAAACTTAAATAAATGAGTGTGTGCATGTGTCAAATTATATAGGCCTTATACCATATTAATTTTTCTGAAACAACTAAAAATCATAATCAGCTATATATCTTTTGATAGATTTTTCTCAGCGTAAGGTAAATTCAGTTAGGCAAACATACATCTTCTAATCATGCAGTTTTGCAATTAGCATTTTTAAGAGAACAGTATCTCTTCCTTGATCTTAAATCAATATAAATGATTCTGGTGCAGTTTCTCAGATCGCTTCCTTTTCAGGGTTTTCTGGTAGGCAAATACATTCTCATATACAATTTTTTTAATCTAACACAATCTGAGGATTTTCCCCCCTTTTGCTTTATATTATTAAAAACACTGGGTTAAAATTCCTAGATATTTATCCAACATAACTGTCTGAAATTTCACGTGCAAGAGTCTGATTGTGTTGGCGCATTATGAATGGTAGCTTTGGTGTTGAAAAGTCCCCTCATTTGCTCATGGCATTTACAATTAGTAAATTAAAATGATTGTATCATATTAACAGTGGCACAACTAAAGTTTATAGTAGTCCTCTGAGGGCTATGGGGGGAGACAAAACAGCTGTTGCTGTTTGTTTATGCAACTCAGCAACATATGAGCGCTGGTCCCTCAATGGCGCTCGGCGGGCTGGGCTCTGCTTGATCTTTGAAGGTTGCTGCTGTTTGAACAAACCTCCCTGTGTCCCATGTAACACCATCTGTCTCACTAGGAATGTGGGAAGATTCAGCACACCCTAGCAGTTGTCATACCGTTTCTATGCTGTCTTTTTTGCAATAGGCTTTTGTGTCATTGCTACTTGAAAAAAGCTGACCTCCTACCTTGAGCATCCAGAGTGGATGACTGTATTTTTTTTCTTAATTCAAAGTCACAGTGCTTTTCTCACTTGTTCAAAAAGGTCAGCTGTGTTTGATTATATCTTTATGCTGCTTTTAACTTGTCCTTTCAACCAAGTTCTCTCTTGTTTTGCCCCTACTCCTTAGCACAGCACTGGGGGGGAAGAGAACCCACCATAAGAAAGGTAGCTGAAATCTTTCCTGCTGGTTTGTGATAAAAATTTTCCAGCAGCTACAGCTTCATGCTGAAGATATTGTTGCTTATATTTGATAATGAATGAAATCTGATATGTAATACTGTATTTTCTACTAGTGCAGTAAACAGGATTTTTAAACAAGAGGCATTCCACATGTTTAGAAGACACTAGGAATAATAAGAACCACAAATATTTTTACAGATCAGTTTCTCTCATCCTGAGATACCTTAAAGCAACACATTTCTGATGAGAGACTTAGGAAATAATTCTAAAGCAAATATTGAATGCTCATATGAAAGCACTTTCGCATTTGTTTCGGTTTACTGCCAACATTTTGATTTTTATTGCAACACTGATGAGACATATAAATGTACATGCAGACCTTTTGGTTTGCCTGATAAGTAGAGAGTTAAATTAATTTTGTTTTTTTTTTAACTTGAAAACTCTTGGTTCCTCTTGCATAAAATTCATATCAGAATCTTTTCTCTCCAAGCACCAAATGCTGACCCAAGGAGCAGGCAATCGCAAGTTCAAATGCACTGAGTGTGGCAAGGCCTTCAAATATAAACACCATCTGAAGGAACACCTGCGAATTCACAGTGGTGAGTAGCGGAGGTGCTGCTGTTCTCATTTGCATTTTGTTTAATTAGCTGAGTTTTAAAGATTGCTTAAAATTTACACAGTTCTGTTCGTAGCTTCTTAGAGATACTAAGGTATTTCATAAAAAATATCTGACTCATTCTCATTTATCATGCTGTTAATAGCATGGTCTTGCTGTAAGATTTTGATATAATAACGCTTGTTACAAAAAATAATAGATCCTTTGTTATGCTGCTTGAGTTCAGAGGAATTCAGAAATTTTTGTTTAGTTGGCTCTTGGAGGGATCAAATTTTTAAAAAAATGAAAATGCCCAAGTGGAAATAAATGAAATATGGCTCATTTGTTGGGATAATGGACATCTGAGGAATGACTCATATTATATTGCAAGCTAAGGCATTTTTTTTCTATCTAGCTATCAATCTACCTATTTAGCTAGGCTGGCGCCTGATCCATAAATCTAATCTTTACAAGGTGACCCTTTTGTCCACACAGAGACCTGTTGAGCTCTTCCCAGCCACAAAGGTCCACCTGTATGGATGTGATTACTGAATCAGGACCCAATTTTTTATACAGTGCCCATCCTTGTAGTATCTGAATGCATTTTTGAGAAGGCTGAATTGAATTTAAGCTTTATGGATTTGACTGCACTACTTAGCAGAAGACTTATCTACATGTGCCAAATAATACAATTTTTCAGTCAATCTGGTGACTTTCAGGCATTGTATTGTCAAATGGGAAACAATGATTTATAATTGGCCTCAGAAGTGCTAAGATTAAGGCCTTACACCTAAACTACAGTGCACATCATTAAAAACTCACCTATCACTTTCCAAGCTATCTGCAATAACAGTATCATCTACTCTTAGAATATGTGGCACTAAGGAGTGACAAATGAGTTTTAATTGTGCCCACTGTATCTAGGAGGTGACAGGGCTCTACATAACCAGAGTCCCCATGTATACATTCCTTTAGCAGCACATGTAATGCCACTAATAGCACTGCATCACTAACAGAACCGCGACAGAATTGCTTGGCTATCACAGGCATGGAGTCAGCCAGGTGAGATCACTCCCATTTTGCATAAGTCCCCACAAAAGCTAGGATCACCTCGAAACAAGAAGATTCCACAGAGGTGATACAGGGAGAGGTGCTGGGCTCAGCCATGTTCATAGGATTCTTAGGCACCCAGAATAAGTAATCAGTGGGGTAGGATCGTTACCTCTCTCTTCCTATTAGCCAGTGGCAACATCAATATCTATTTAAGTAAATGTATAAGATCAATTGTTATAACAGTAACAATAATAATAATAATAATAATAAATAATATATTAATGTTTGGTTTTAATTATCGTTTTAGGTGAGAAACCATATGAGTGTCCAAACTGCAAGAAACGTTTCTCCCATTCTGGCTCCTACAGTTCGCACATCAGCAGCAAGAAATGTATTGGCTTAATCTCTGTAAATGGCAGAATGAGAAACAATATCAAGACGGGTTCTTCTCCTAATTCTGTATCTTCCTCTCCTACTAATTCAGCCATCACACAGCTGAGAAACAAGCTGGAGAACGGCAAACCACTTAGTATGTCTGAGCAAACAGGCTTACTGAAAATTAAAACAGAACCACTAGATTTCAATGAATACAAGGTTCTTATGGCCACACATGGGTTTAGTGGAGCTAGTCCCTTTATGAATGGTGGACTTGGAGCAACCAGTCCATTAGGAGTTCATGCTTCTGCTCAAAGTCCAATGCAGCACTTAGGTGTAGGGATGGAAGCACCACTACTTGGGTTTCCTGCAATAGGCAGTAATTTAAGTGAGGTGCAGAAGGTCCTACAGATTGTGGACAACACGGTTTCCAGGCAGAAAATGGACTGCAAGGCCGAAGAGATCTCAAAGCTGAAGGGTTATCACATGAAGGATCCATGCCCTCAAACAGAGGAACAAGGAGTTACTTCCCCTAATATTCCACCAGTGGGTCTTCCAGTAGTGAGTCATAATGGTGCCACTAAAAGTATTATTGACTATACATTAGAAAAAGTCAATGAAGCCAAAGCTTGTCTCCAGAGTTTGACCACAGACTCAAGGAGGCAGCTCAGTAATATTAAAAAAGAGAAGCTGCGAACCTTAATAGATCTGGTAACTGAAGATAAGATGATAGAGAACCACAATATATCCACTCCATTTTCATGCCAGTTCTGTAAAGAAAGCTTTCCTGGTCCCATTCCCCTGCATCAGCATGAGCGTTACCTGTGTAAGATGAATGAAGAAATCAAGGCAGTCCTTCAACCTCATGAAAACATGGTTCCCAACAAACCTGGAGTGTTTGTTGATAAGCAAGCCCTCCTGTTGTCATCAGTACTTTCTGAGAAAGGAATGACTAGCACCATCAATTCATACAAGGACCACATGTCTGTACTTAAAGCATATTATGCTATGAATATGGAACCCAACTCTGATGAACTACTGAAAATTTCCATTGCCGTTGGCCTTCCTCAGGAATTTGTGAAGGAATGGTTTGAACAAAGAAAATTCTACCAGTATTCAAGTTCCAGGTCACCATCACTGGAAAGGACCAGTGCCAAGGCGGTGCTGGCTGCCACTAACACTCCCACTAAAGACTCTTTGTCAGCCAGATCTCCAGTAAAGCCTGTGGACTCTATAACTTCACCATCTATAGCTGAACTCCACAACAGTGTTACTAATTGTGATACTCCTCTCAGGCTAACAAAACCTACACATTTTACCAATATTAAACCAGTTGATAAATTGGACCACTCCAGGAGCAATACTCCTTCTCCTTTAAATCTTTCTTCCACATCTTCTAAAAACTCCCATAGCAGTTCTTACACTCCAAACAGTTTCTCCTCTGAGGAGCTTCAGGCTGAGCCTTTGGACTTGTCTTTACCAAAACAAATGAAGGAACCCAAAAGTGTTATAGCCACAAAGAACAAAACAAAATCTAGTAGCATAAATTTAGACCACAACAGTGTTTCTTCATCATCTGAAAATTCAGATGAGCCGCTGAACTTGACTTTTATCAAGAAGGAGTTTTCTAATTCAAATAATCTGGATAAAAGCACTAACCCAGTGTTTGGTATGAACCCATTTAGTGCCAAACCTTTATACACAACACTCCCACCACAAAGCGCATTTCCTCCGGCCACTTTTATGCCACCAGTCCAGACCAGTATTCCTGGGCTGCGACCATACCCAGGACTAGATCAAATGAGCTTCCTACCACATATGGCCTATACTTATCCAACTGGAGCAGCTACTTTTGCTGATATGCAGCAAAGGAGAAAGTTCCAGCGGAAACAAGGATTTCAGGTACATAGTCATAATTGGTTTGTTTTGAAAGGCTATATTTCAGTATCCCTTGTCATGTCCTTTTATATAAAAAGAATAGTCCCCAAAGTTAAATGAAACCTTTCCAACAGACATAGCAGAATTTTAGCTTGAACTTGAAATTGAAAAGTATGGTGGGAACATTTATTCAAAACAGAAGAAATATGAACACATTTAATGTTTAGCTTTTAATTTCATTAAGGTTATATTTGTCTTCCATGAGAATTTTATATACCTGACAATGGCCCAGAGAATCCTCATTGACAGAAAACACTGCGCTGTACCTCCATAATGGCTCTATACCACTAAAAGTCCCATAGGCTCCCTAGCACCATGACTTCATTGGAACTGCTCTGCCTGGAAGTTCCCCCAGCTCATGGCAGCCTCCAAGACCCACAAGAAGGGTTCCATATTTTCTTAACTAGTTTCTATGAAGCCAGAGAAGGGACAATGTGTATCCCTACCTTGGCCCTGCCTCAGGCCAACCTACACCTCCCCTCAGCCCATCCAGTTCCCATTACTTACCCCTACATTGACTTACCAGACAGAGGTTTGCAGGAGGGCCAGAAATGGAAAGGAATGGTCTGTGGAAGTGGCACCTGAGCCTGCCCATTTCCATGTAAAGTCCCCTCCATGTTTATATCTAAGGGGCATGATTTGGGTTACATTTGTTAGTTCTTGGGTATGATCCTATATTCCTTTCTCAGGTAAACTCTCATAGAAGTCAATGAGTAAAGGGTATATGATCTGGTCACTTAGGTACTTAGGTGCCAAAGGGTTGGTCTAGACTAGAGAAATCACTGTCCTCTTCAGATATTCATAGTGTGTAAGAATATACATGTGTGTATGTATTAAAATATAATGTACACAGTTTAGTTAAATGAGTTTAACTGATTATAGATGAATAAGTTTTTACATTTGTGGACATTCCCCTATGACCTATTATGCTCCATTTGTAATTTTACTAACAATGTCTTATAGTTTCAAATGTGAAAATCAGGTATGGCTTAACGTTATAGCCTGTAATCCCTCTTTGCACAATAGGAGCATAAATAGCACTGCACCTCCATAACAGCTGTTCCACTATTCCAATTTACAGTACATCTGCCCTCTTTCTAAATGTATTTAAGCCTATTTAATCTTCTCTAATATTAATTAGTGCAAACCTAGTCTAAGAAAACTGAACTGTGTGATAGCAAATGGAAATGTATGTTATCATGCAAGTTTGCACTCTCTTTGGATCAAGACAAAATAAATATAAAGAAATTTAATAATTTACTGATCCACATTCATTATTGCTTAATGCTGAAGGCTATTTTAACATAGATAGAACATTGATAAAAAGTGTTATTAATATTCCCTATTTCAAATTACAAAATTAAATATAAAAATATAGCTTGAGGCCTTTAGTTGGGAGACATACATTTAAATGGATTGCATAATAATAACATTTTGTACCTAAATATAAAATTCAATTAAAATCTTTCTACAGATACAGAATATATCTACGGTTCAGTGTTTTGACAGAAAAGATCTTTAGTTGTTCCTTACATTTATTTCATAAAAGATATTAAAATACCTTTTATGATCTTTGAATGTAGTTCTTTACATTATCATTTCCTGCTCCCTGAAATACTTAGCATCTGTATCGTAAACACTCTCTGTTTAGATAATTCATACAGCTTCTTACTACACAGTGTTCAAAAGAAGACAGAGTTTTCTAAGGCAGTTGAAGACCAAGAGGGACAGTGAACGAAGCAGATGTTCCTTGGTAGCAAGGTCCAGTCCTGTAAACATTTTCTACTGGGCATAGTTATTATCATGAGTAGTCCATGAGTCAATGAGACTAGTCATGGTATTGAGCACTGTGCTTGGAAGTTTTAGCAGGATCAGGCCCCTATAATTTTAAGTCTTATAGAATAGCTCCCTAATTCTATATACTGTAGGAAGACAAGATGCAGCAGTAAGCCACAAAATACAAGAAGCACAGTGTTTTACATAAACAATTTGGTTACATCGCAGGGAGAATTGCTTGATGGAACACCAGACTACATGTCAGGCCTAGACGACATGACAGACTCTGACTCCTGTCTGTCCCGAAAGAAGATCAAGAAGACAGAAAGTGGCATGTATGCATGTGACTTATGTGACAAAACATTCCAGAAAAGCAGTTCCCTTCTGCGACACAAATATGAGCACACAGGTATGAATGCCTTAAATGTGTAGTTAGACTTTCATTGCATGTTGTACATTTCATAATATTTAATGAGTACACTTCTGTGACATAAGATGCAGCATATGCTGAGACTTTCAACAAGGAAGAAATAATGTGTTTTGCTTAGCTCAGACTGACTTTTTTTCTTTACTTGTTTATTTGTTGTTTGTGCTTTTTTGTTTTTGTTTTGTTGCATCTTAATATCTTTTTTGCTCACCCCAAAATACAATGTAGAGACTATGAGCCCAATCCTGACAGATCTTGTCCCACTGAAAGCAATGGGAATTGAGGGCACTCAGTAGCTCACAGGATAAATCCCTGTATTAACAAATTTCAAGTAAGGCTGGCCCAGTTGCATAGTTAGAGAATGAAATTTGATATATTACAAGGTCTGGAATGAGGAATGATATTGTTGTATCTTACTCAGGATCTTATCCCGTACCATTTAAATCAATAGAAAAACTCCCTTTGCCTTAATGTAACGTGTAAAACCTGTCCCTCAATGAGCTATTTAAAGAGAGTAAATCCCTCTCATTGGCCTGGGATGCCTAAAGGGAAGAGAGGTTGCATCTTACTTTTTCACTTTTTACTGCCTCATTTTATAGCAATTGTTAACTATTTCCAAGTGCAGTTGGTATTGACTACAGTGAAGAACGGGTGGAGGTTAATGTAAAATGGGACCCTAAATAAAGAAGTATGTAAAAGCCCTTCAGTCCCCACTTACATTGGCCATGATAGACTATATCTCCTTGAAGATGATCATTCCCTTGACTTGAGCCCAGGGCAGAACTGGATTAGGAAATGAAAAGCTCACAGAGGAACACACTTTAATTCAAAATATTTTGGAAAGAAGAAAAACAGGAATTGGGCTCCAAAAAACAATACAAACAGCTAGTTACATCAGACAACATAAAAATGTGATATCAGTTACCATGTTTCAGGAAAGATGCCAACCTCTAACTGCTTAGGGTTAGGAAACTTTTACCTTGGCACAGTGCTTCCAAAACATGAGGTTTCCTGCTTTAGGAAAATGAAATGAGTCGCACCTTCCCATTCTCCTTCAACCACACTATGTGTGGTTAAAAATCTACACACCTCAATTAAAACATCTTCCATGTCCCCACACCCTTGGCTAGTACTTCATGCCCCCTCCCCTCACACACACATATTTCGGGAAACCCATCTGTAGATCTTTATAATGTGATACCTCCTCTCCTTTCTTACCTGCCTTGAGGAGCTGTAAAACAGTTAACAAGTATCAAGATTTAAAGTATCATCACTGGCATCTGAGGTTCCACCCATTGAAATAAATTTCACCTCAGAGCTAGTGTATCAAGCTCTCTGCAAACTCAGGCAGACCTTTCTGAACTGATTACACTCACTTCACATTTTGAAGGTTTGTTTCACAGCCGTAACAGCTGGAGAAGCAGTTTTCTTTAAAATGAAACCTAAGCCTCTGGATTACAATTTAATAGTCTGTCAGCCCTCTGCCCCATATCCTTTGCATTTTCTTGGGGTGGTACATCCCACACTTTGAGAAACATTGCCTTATAGGCAAGTATTTTTACAATTGTTCATTATGGGGTTTCTAGCATCTTCCTCTGAAGCATCTGGTGCTTGAGCATCTGGTGCTTATCACTGTCAGAAACTGAATACTGGAGTATCATTAGTCTGATCCTGCATGCCAGTTCCTATTGTCCTAAATCAGGAGGACTCATAATAAAGACAGCAAACAGTGGGGTAACATTACCCTCCACCCTACAATCATGGTTCTGAGCCTACAGAGATGCCCGTGGTAATCTTCTTAAAGCTGCAGGTAAAAATAAAAAGGAATTTGAAGAGACATTTTAGAAAATGCTAGTGGTATTGTTAAAACTGAGTTATAAAAAAATTATGTTTTAAAAAAACTATTAACGTTTGTCATGGAAATTTAGCATCTGAGGAACTGATGGTGCCTTAGATAAATTTCAGCCCCTTGTGATCAGTCCTTCTTACACTTTAGTTCTAATTTTTTAGCTAAATCCCATACAGAAAAATAGGAGGGAAGTTAAAATGCACATGGGATTAGGAAGAAAATTAAAAGCAACATTCTGGACCCAACTGGTTGGTTCATTGCTGAAAATGAGTTTCACATTGCGTTATTCAGATCAAATTGTTTATTCCATATAAGAAGTGTTGAACACTTTACGTCCCTGCACCTCTCCTTTCCTGAATTATTTTATTACAGCCATCTGCAAACATTATGGTTTACTACATGACTACCGTAAAGCTCTTATGTTAGAACTGGCCTTCACATATATCGGGATCTGGACATATGGTCCAGTCCCATAAAGTTGGTAGTCCATAAGGTAGACAGACGTACAGTGGAAAGGCTGAAAATTTGACACATTGAAATGCAAGCAGTCACACTGATTTTCAAAATTAACTGTTTGCAAAATCAAAAATATGTTCTGGTATATGAAAAGGACTACCTACTGCCTTAAGAAACAGTGTCCAATTATAGGGTAGTAACTTTCCTCTCATAGAGTAGAATAATAGAATATCAGGGTTGGAAAGGACCTCATTTAGTCCAACCCCCTGCTCAAAGTGGGACCAAGCCCCAATTTTTGCCCTAGATCCCTAAATGGCCCCCTCAAGGATTGAACTCATAACCCTGGGTTTAGCAGGCCAATGCTCAAACCACTGATCTATCCCTACACCTTCTCCTTTGCTGCTCTGCTTCTCTTGGCTTTTCAACTATATGTCTATCAATTTTATGGGATTGAGCCTTATGATCTAGAACATATATATGGTATCATATGGAACACGGCAGAACTACAGTATATCAAAGCTCTAGTGGCATTTACAGAGAGGAAGGGGGGTCTTGTGGCAAAAGCGTAGATGCTGATGCTATGAGATCTGTGTTCTCTCCTGCTTTGCCTCAGACTTCCTCTGTGAATTTGAGCAAATTACTTAATTTCTCTCTCATCTTCTCCTATCTGTAAAACAGGGAGAAATTACACCAGCCTGCCTCTCAGGGGTGTTGTGAATCTTAATTCAAGCACACTGAAATCCTCTGATGGAAGTTGCTATATCAAGTGCAAAGTATTATTATGAATGTATTTTATTTTATGGAACTTCCAAACATCATATTGTACAGGGTGTGTGGAAGCTTTGCAGACCTTGATTTAGCCTGGCCTTAATAGCTCATTCACTACCTTTGGAGGCGTGCAGTAATTGAATTTTACGATAAAGATGACGTTTACAACCACTGTGATTCAAAAGAAATCCAAAATTGCAAAGTTTTTCTTCATTTGCCCATTTTGTTAATCTAAGTGAGTTTCAAATTGTTTTGATACTTTTGGAAAAAGCTATAGTTATGAAGCTACAATTGCATCTTTTAAGATATATGAGAAATTTCAATCTGTGTTTAAGGCAAGACACTTTGTACTGCACTTAACTTCTACTTCTGGATTCTGGATCATTATAACAGTCGGCCAAAAGTTTTCAATTTCAAAAATGTAATGAAAATTTTTCACAAAATGTTCCTCTTTTTTGCCCATCTCTAATCTTTATCCCTTTTACTTCATTTAAAAAATGTCTTTTGGGGCAGTCAGAATGCTTCCTGACCTTCCTAGAGTAACACAAATAGAGAACCCAGTTTGTGAATATTTGATCCCTTCTGAAGTTTGCTATTGGATTCCTATTTTATTTCACTTTCCCAGATAGTCTCTTTAGAATGGTCTTGGTGCTCTCTTATTACAGCAGTTATAGCCATGAGATGGCAGGACATTTTTATAAAACGTAACAGGGCTAAACCTTAATCATAACTGATGGGCTCATTTTACCTGCTGACACATTAATCACATATATTATCTATTGATGCTGTTGTGTTTGTCTGAACCTATACTAAAAATCTGCAGGTTGTCAGGTCTCTGCTTTATTGTTTGATCAATCAATGAAATCTTTCATTATTAATACCTTTCAGATCTATATGGTATAACCAGAGGTTAGCCAGTGCTAGAACAGTCAGATACAGTGGGCTGGATACTCTGATCTGAAAAATTTACTGTCCAGGCTGACTCTGGAGAATTACCCAGGCCAGGGGAAAATTCTGTAGGAGTAAAGTTAGGGAAGGTAGCATAACCACACTGTCTGTTGCCAATTACCTCACCCCACATTTGGCTGGAGGAGAAAGAGAAAGTGTTTTTGGGGAGGCCTAGGTAGCTCTTGGATGTTGGAGTGGAAGGGGTATGTGATGGAGCTGAGCTTCATAATGCCTGATCCTCCACTTTTATGGAAGCAGCAGAAGCAGCATAGGTTAGAGTAAGCCCCCTGTGCTCCAGCTTTTGTCAGGGCTGAGGATCAGACAGCTAGAATCAGCTCCCTGTGGCTACCACTGTCCATTATGTCCAAGTGCAGCTCGAATGTAGTGAAGAACTGAGGCCAGAGAGACTACAATCCATAATTTTGTAACTTCTGAGATATGTCATTGCCTTTCTGAAAAACAATTTTGGATAGGATCTGAGCTCTGTAAAATGCTGCCACCTGTAACTTAACTTGCACAAAGAGGACTCGTGTTATTGCTGAATGAATTGCATTGGTTCTCCCAGGTTTATAATATGGTACACATTTTGGGACCAGTGTATCAGAGTGCCTGTCCTGGGGCCAGATTCTTGACTTCAAAAGGTTGTTTGACTTCAAGTGGAGCCATGTGTTCATGTTAGAATGAGAGCCTTTATAAGATCATAGTTACTTAAAATCACCTGACACTGCTTTGTATTTAGGTTATAAATAGAAAATTATTATAGCAAATGCTAGGTAGCACCGTGAGTTAGTGCTTCAGTTTTTCTCCTCTGGAGACATGGAAACAGACCCTGACTCTGGTCACAAGTTAAAATTAGTCAGGTAGTTTCATTCTCATTCTCTTTTGTTTATAATATTTAACCATAACAAAATTCAGTACAATTGTCATTTTCTGCTGTGGAGAGGCCCAGAACAGAAATAGTAGCAATCTTGCATTATAAGATAGCTATTATGAGGGTGAATGTGCATATGAAGAGCCACAAGACTGAATAAAGAGTTAGAAAACCTGCCTTTTAGTGATAGACTCAAGGAGCTCAATCTATTTAATTTAACAGAGAGAGGGTTAAGTGTGACTTGATTACAGTACATAAGTCCTACATGAGGAACAAATATTTGATAATGGGCTCTTCAATCTAGAAGACAAAACATGATCTAATGGCTGGAAGTTGAAGCTAAATAAATTCAGACTGGAAATAAAGCTTACATTTTTAACTGTGAGGCTAACTAAACATTGGAACAACTTACCAAGGCTTCTGGTGGATTCTCCATCACTGGCAATTTTAAAATCAATATTGGGTGATTTTCTAAAAGAGATGCTTTATTTTTGGAAATTCTATGGCCTGTGTTATATAGGAGGTCATACTTTTCGGCCTTGGAGTCTATGAATCTTTTATCTGGAAATCAACTTCCAGTACTTCCAGGTATCAATCAGGTCAGAAATGCTGGATGGAATTATGCTTTCTTTAAAAAAAAAAAAGTGGGCCTGAAAAAATGTGCATGCTCTTTGTTTTGAGTGGCCTGGTGTCAAAGATGGGAATCCCAGGCAGATTTGCACAAACCAATTGGCACAGAGAGTAAACATTTGTCTTCAGGGAGAGGGATCAGAGTTTGCATCCCAGAATTCATCATTAAGGGTGAAAGAGGCAGTGTCATCATGGCAGATCAGCAGGTAGGGAAGATTATAGAGGGTATGATAGAAGGAGTGCTAACAGAATGGGGCTTCCAAAAAATAAAGGTCCTTGGGTAGCTGGGAACCTAGCACATGCCTTGTTCTGAATACCAGTTTGGTTTGATTCAAGTTTAGGGGGAAGGTTAGGGTTTGTTCTGGCTTCATCACAATCATTTCACCACCAATATGAATTCTTTGGCAGAGCTGCACAAGGAAACCTGCAGTGTGCCTGCAACACAACAAAAGCTGGAAACATTTTTTTTTTAATCCTACCTAGGAATCCCGAAGCCTACAATTGCTGCTTTGTATTACATCATATTCTATTTTATTGCTTATATGGGCTGATGAGGGCCTTATGGCTGGACTTTTACTTTCATCCTTTTCTTTTCCACTGTATATTTTATTAAGGCCTCTTTTTTTTTTTTTTTTTTTTTTTTAAGCTTTCATGCTGTTGTTTTATTTCCAGATTGATTCTGTAAACTAAATGTTGTCCTGGAGCTTAGTAGAAAATTAGCTCTCTCTGGATAGTATTCTGAATTCCCAGGTCAGGAGTTTTCCTTATTTAGAACTTGATTCATACAAATTAACATGCCATTGAAAGATTCTTTCACTTCACTCAAATACACATTTAGTATTCCCCATTTTATACTCAAATAATGTAAAAAATAGGTAAATTGTGTGCTTGTGAATTTTTTTCTGGAGATAGGTGTCTTCTATTAAAAACAGAACAAGTATGGCCTGGGCAATTATATATAGATTGCATTTATCTTGCACCTTTGACCCGCTCACTGTACTCTGGCCTTTAATCCATCTCTGCCAGGACTAACTCTAAAATCCACCACCCCCCACGCCACGCCCCACGCCCAAGAAGCTGCCTTTAAAAAAGAAAACAAAAATGCCACAAAAATGTTTCCTTCTTTCGTCTTAACTGAGAAATTTCTATTCTTCCCCCATCCCCTTGAAAAAAAATTACATTTGCCTGAGTCAAAAAAAATGGTGATATTTAGTCCAAGACCAGTTACAGATTTAAGATCTGAAGTCTCATAACTTTGCAGAGCTAGAAATAGGAGCTCTCTACCAATGACTATGGCAAATTCAAGGCTACACAGCACTCATTTTTAGACCAAAAAAGTCCAGAGATACTGGAATTTTAGAGATTTTTGTGTATAGAAATGCAATTTTAGGCCATTTTTAGAAGCTTTTCAAACAGATTAGTTGTAATTGTATCTGTCTGTAAACTGAACACAAGTTCCTAAGGGGGCCAGTTTTTGCAGATGGCAGGATACAAAAAAAAAAAAGTCCAAATATTTGTTTTAAATCTCTCTAAAACATTTATGAACTCGTATGACTGTAAAATATGTAGCATATTGGTGCACAGTGGTATAAATGTTTTATTGGCATCCATTTACGTTGATTTGCATAACTCACAAGTAGCTTCATCAGCCATGAATAATACAGATCATCTCAAATAAGTCCCAGTAAAAGTGCTTAGCGTTGGGCCTAACTGTACTCCCATCGAAGTCATGACATTATACTACAACACTGTCAGGTATAGTATATTATCTAGATAAGAGAGAGAGACTGTACTTGCAGCCTTCCCCCCACCACCCCCCACCCCTCCACGTGTGTAACAAAAAAACCCTTCAATCTTATTATATGGCCTATTTAGTCATAAGAGGGACTATGCCCAAATGATACTTACTTTTTTCAAATGGCTGAAATGTTGAGGTTTGAAAAAAACCTGATGCAAATGTACAGTAATCTGATATATTTTAAAATATTTGTATTAACGTTGTAACAGCTGCATTCTATGCACTGCTAAGATATGTTGTGCGGTACGTCATCAAAGAACTTTGTACCACCTGTCATCTTCTACTGGATCCAAATTTCATGTGTTTGGAAGGACTTTAATATGGATGTAAATGGTAGACAGAAGAGTTCTGCATAGTCTTTCTGGCAATAAATTAATGTACAAAATAAGACATTTTACCTTTTAATTTCTAAATTAATTTTTAAAATAAATATGGATTCTTCCAGGAATTCTAGTTTTGTGCTGGCTGAACTTAGTGGAGTATTTGTTAAAGGGAGGGGGTAGAATGAAACAGGAGGTACAGTGTGTTATGAGCTACAACAGTCAAGAAGACTGTTCGTGTGAGTGGCAGTTGTAATAAACTTACAGGACCTAGAATAGCACCAGACAGCAGGGAAAGGTGGACTGATTGGAGAGGAAGTGGGAATGGCTAGAGAAGTGGCTTGGAGGGAGAATTGACTTGTGTTTGATGGCAGCTAAGATCACCACAGTTCAGGCCAGGCAGGTTGGGCACAGTTGGGAGATCGAGGAAGGATTGGAAAAGGAAGGACCATATTGAGTGGCTCAGGTAGATTAGGGATTTCAAAATAAAGAAGGAGCAGGAACACTTATGGAGAGGTAAAACAGCCTGTGATAAGATTTGGGTTGCCGGAAGGGCTGCAACATGTTGATCAGAAAGTGAGATCAGCACTCGGCTAAAAAGACACATCAAAACTAGAGTTGCGCTGAGGAGGTGGTGTATAGATGTGGATTAGGTTGGGATTTCATGCCAAATCATAGTTTGCATACAGATTTGATAGTGCTGAAACCGATATTATAAGATTTCCACCATCTTGAATAAGATTTTGTTCACAACCAAACCAGAATCAGAGAATAGCCTTCTTCTGGTTTTGGATTCAGTCCAAAGCCAAAGTCAGTGGGGCATATTCGGAGCTGGAGTTTCAAATCCAAAACTCCAGTGAAACATAAAGGCATTCAGTTTCTGAGATTTTGGTTTTGATCTTTGTTTAGTCATAAATAACAAGTAAAATATTGTTGAAATACCTACTTGCAGAATAAACCATAACGGCCAAATACTCAAATATTTCATTCATATTTGGGTTGAATTTTAAATTCAGCTGTAAAGGAATAAAAGAAATATCATTAAACCCTCAAAATATGTGCATGAACTGTTTAAAACCCAGAAGAAAAGATATTTAGACTTCAGCCTGAACTCCATCCATAACTCATCCCCCAATTTCCTTGTCACTATTCTGTTCCTTTTTGTGGTTTCTCCTGTATCCTCCTTTCTGCCAGATCTCTCCAGATAGGGACCTTTCATTTCATAACATAGGATTTTAGGATTCCTAAAGCATTCATTACAGCCACACCTTATTAAACTTAAACTTCCACAGTAGAACTGAAGGGCAGCTGCAACTAGGCGATACAACATTAGCACAAGCTCTGGTCATTCATTCTAAGACTCTTGTTCAAGTAGTTTTTATGTCTGACCTTTTCTCTTCTTGCATTATGTCATTGACTACAAAATAAAAGA